>NW_027650006.1:7500-37500 GCF_965287045.1 Carcharhinus amblyrhynchos | reverse complement strand
AGGGTCTCTGCGTCTCAGTGTCTCTGCGTCTCAGTGTCTCTGCGTCTGTGGGTCTCAGGGTCTCTGCTTCTCAGGTTCTCTACGTCTATGCGTCCCTGCGTCTCAGGGTCTCTGCGTCTCTGGGTCTCTGCATCTCAGTGTCTCTGCAGCTCAGTGTCTCAGCGTCTCAGTTCTCTGCGTCTCTGGGTCTCAGCGTCTATGCGTCTCGGAGTCTCTGCGTCTCATGGTCTCTGTCTCTCTGCGTCTCTATGTCTCTGGGTCTCTGTGTCTCAGCGTCTCTGCGTCTCAGGGTCTCCTCGTCTCTACGCCTCAGAGTCTTTGCGTCTCAGAGTCTCTGCATCTCTGCGTCTCAGCATCTCTGCATCTCTGGGTCTCAATGTCTCTGCGTCTCTGCATCTCAGAGTCTCTGCTTCTCAGAGTGTCTCGGTCTCAGTGTTTCCACGTCTCAGTGTCTCAGGGTCACTACGTCTCTGCATCTCTGGGTCTCTGGGTCTCAGTGTCTCTGCGTCTCAGAGTCTCTGCTTCTCAGGTTCTTTGGGTCTCAGTGTCTCTGGGTCTCAGTGTCTCTGCATCCCAGGGTCTCTGCGTCTCAGCGTCTCTGCGTGTCAGTGTCTCAGGGTCTCAGCGTCTCTGTGTCTCAGTGTCTCTGTGTATTTGTGTCTCTGGCACTCAGAGTCCCTGCGTCTCAGAGTCTCTGTGTCTCAGAGTCCCTGCGTCTCATAGAACATAGAACATTACAGCGCAGAACAGGCCCTTCGGCCCACGATGTTGCGCCGACCAGTTACAAAAACAATGACCCTCTAACCTAAACCAATCCCTTTTCATCCATAAACCTATCCACGGATCTCTTAAACGCCCCCAAACTAGGCGCATTTACAACCGCAGCAGGCAGGGCATTCCAATCCCTCACCACCCTCTGGGTAAAGAACCTACCCCTGACATCCGTCCTATAACTACCCCCCTTAATTTAAAGCCATGCCCCCTCGTGCTAGATTTCTCCATCAGAGGAAAAAGGCTATCACTATCCACCCTATCTAAACCTCTAATCATCTTATATGTTTCAATAAGATCCCCTCTTAGCCGCCTTCTTTCCAGTGAAAACAACCCCAAATCCCTCAGTCTCTCCTCATAGGACCTCCCCTCCATACCAGGCAACATCCTGGTAAACCTCCTCTGCACCCTCTCCAAAGCCTCCACATCCTTCCTGTAATGTGGGGACCAGAACTGCACACAGTACTCCAAGTGCGGCCGCACCAGAGTTGTGTACAGTTGCAACATGATGCTGCGACTCCTAAATTCAATCCCCCTACCAATAAACGCCAAGACACCGTATGCCTTCTTAACTACCTTATCTACTTGATTCCCAACTTTCAGGGATCTATGTACACATACACCTAGATCCCTCTGTTCATCCACACTATTCAGAGTCCTCCCGTTAGCCCTATACTGAACACATCTGTTATTCCTACTGAAATGAATTACCTCACACTTCTCCGCATTAAACTCCATCCGCCACCTCTCGGCCCAGCTCTGTAACCTATCTAAGTCTCCCTGCAAACTATGACACCCTTCCTCACAATCTACCACACCTCCGACTTGGTGTCATCAGCAAATTTACTAATGCACCCAACTATACCCTCATCCAGATCATTAATAAAAATTACAAACAGCAGTGGCCCCAAAACAGATCCCTGAGGCACACCACTCGTAACCAAACTCCATGATGAATATTTACCATCAACCACCACCCTCTGTCTCCTATCTGATAGCCAATTCCTGATCCAACTCCCTAGATTACCCACAATCCCATACATCTGCATTTTCTGCGGAAGCCTACCATGGTGAACCTTATCAAACGCCTTACTAAAATCCATATATACCACATCTACTGCCTTACCCCTATCCACCTCTTTGGTCACTTTCTCAAAAAACTCAATAAGGTTAGTAAGGCACGACCTACCCGCTACAAAACCATGCTGACTATTTCTAATCAATTCATTACACTCCAAATAATGATAAATCCTATCCCTAATAATTCTTTCTAAAACCTTGCCCACAACAGAAGTAAGACTGACTGGTCTATAATTCCCAGGGAAGTCTCTGTTCCCCTTCTTAAACAATGGGAGAACATTCGCTGTCCTCCAATCCTCCGGGACTACACCAGAGACCAACGATGACCTGAAGATCAGAGCCAGAGGCTCTGCAATCACCTCTCTAGCCTCCCAGAGAATCCTAGGGTAGATCCCATCCGGACCAGGGATGGTCTCAGTGTCTCTGCGTCTCAGTGTCTCTGCGTCTCAGAGTCTCTGCGTCTCTGCATCTCAGCGTCTCTGCATCTCAGGGTCTCCTCGTCTCTGCGTCTCAGAGTCTTTGCGTCTCAGAGTCTCTGCATCTCTGTGTCTCAGTGTCTCTGCGTGTCAGTGCCTCAGGGTCTCTGCGTCTTAGTGTCTCAGCATCTCTGGGTCTCAGTGTCTCTGCGTCTCTGCATCTCAGAGTCTCTGCGTCTCCGAGTCTCTGGGTCTCAGTGTCTCCACGTCTCATTGTCTCTGGGTCACTACGTCTCTGCATCTCTGGGCCTCTGGGTCTCAGCGTCTCTGCGTCTCAGAGTCTCTGCATCTCAGAGTCTCTGCTTCTCAGGTTCTCTGGGTCTCAGTGTCTCAGATTCTCTGAGTTTCTGCGTCTATGCGTCTCTGCGTCTCTCGGTCCCAGGGTGTCTGAGTCTTAGCGTCTCTGCGTGTCAGTGTCTCAGGGTCTCTGCGTCTCAGCGTCTCTGCGTCTCTACGTCTCAGCGTCTCAGAGTCTCTGCGTCTCAGAGCCTCTGCGTCTCTGCGTCTCAGAGTCTCTGCGTCTCAGAGTCTCTGCGTCTCAGGGTCTCTGCGTCTCAGGGTCTCTGCTTCTCTGAGTCTCAGAGTCCCTGAGTCTCTGCATCTATGCATCTCCTGGTCTCAGTGTCTCTGCGTCTCTGGTTCTCAGTGTCTCTGCGTCTCTGGTTCTCAGTGTCTCTGCGTCTCTGCGTCTCTGGTTCTCAGTGTCTCTGCGTCTCAGAGTCTCTGAGTTTCTGCGTCTCTGCATCTCTGGGTCTCAGGGTCTCCGCGTCTCAGGTTCTCTGTGTCTCTGCGTCTATGCGTCCCTGCATCTCAGGGTCTCCGCTTCTCTGCGTCTCAGAGTCCCTGGGTCTCAGTGTCATTGCGTCTCAGCGTCTCTGGGTACCAGGATCTCTGCCTCTCAGCGTCTCTGGGTCTCAGGGTCTCTGCGTCTCTGTGTCTCTGCGTTCTGCTTCTCTGCGTCTCAGAGCCCCTTAGTCTCAGTGTCTCTGCGTCTCTGGGTCACAGAGTCTCTGCGTTTCAGCGTCTCTGGGTCTCAGTGTCTCTGCGTCTCTGCGTCTCTGGGTCTCTGCGTCTCTGGTTCTCTGCGTCTCTGCGTCTATGCGTCCCTGCATCTCAGGGTCTCTGCTTCTCTGCGACTCAGTGTCTCTGCATCTCAGCATCTCTGCATCTCTGGGTCTCAGTGTCTCTGCGTCTCTGCATCTCAGAGTCTCTGCGTCTCAGCGTTTGTGGGTCTCAGGGTCTCAGGGTCTCTGCATCTCAGGTTCTCTGCGTCTGTACGTCTATGCGTCCCTGCGTCTCAGGGTCTCTGCTTCTCTGTGTCTCAGAGTCCCTTGGTCTCAGTGTCTCTGTGTCCCTGGGTCCCAGGGTCTCTGCGTCTCAGCGTCTCTAGGTCTCAGTGTCTCATTGTCTCTGCGTCTCAGCGTCTCTGCGTCTGTGGGTCTCAGGGTCTCTACTTCTCAGGTTCTCTACGTCTATGCGTCCCTGCGTCTCAGGATCTCTGCTTCTCTGCGTCTCAGAGTCCCTGGGTCTCAGTCTCTCTGCGTCTCAGCATCTCTGGTTCCCAGGGTCTCTGCGTTTCAGCGTCTCTAGGTCTCAGTGTCTCTGCGTCTCTGCGTCTCAGGGTCTCTGAGTCTCTGCGTCTCTGCATCTCAGTGTCTCTGCGGCTCAGTGTCTCAGCGTCTCAGTTACTCTGCGTCTCTGGGTCTCAGCGTCTATGCGCCTCAGAGTCTCTGCGTCTCATGGTCTCTGTCTCTCTGCGTCTCTGTGTCTCTGGGTCTCAGTGTCTCAGTGTCTCAGCGTCTCTGCGTCTCAGCGTCTGTGGGTCTCAGGGTCTCAGGGTCTCTGCATCTCAGGTTCTCTGCGTCTGTACGTCTATGCGTCCCTGCGTCTCAGGGTCTCTGCTTCTCTGCGTCTCAGAGTCCCTTGGTCTCAGTGTCTCTGTGTCCCTGGGTCCCAGGGTCTCTGCGTCTCAGCGTCTCTAGGTCTCAGTGTCTCAGAGCCTCTGCGTCTCAGCGTCTCTGCGTCTGTGGGTCTCAGGGTCTCTACTTCTCAGGTTCTCTACGTCTATGCGTCCCTGCGTCTCAGGATCTCTGCTTCTCTGCGTCTCAGAGTCCCTGGGTCTCAGTCTCTCTGCGTCTCAGCATCTCTGGTTCCCTGGGTCTCTGCGTTTCAGCGTCTCTAGGTCTCAGTGTCTCTGCGTCTCTGCGTCTCAGGGTCTCTGAGTCTCTGCGTCTCTGCATCTCAGTGTCTCTGCGTCTCTGGGTCTCAGCGTCTATGCGCCTCAGAGTCTCTGCGTCTCATGGTCTCTGTTTCTCTGCGTCTCTGTGTCTCTGGGTCTCAGTGTCTCAGTGTCTCAGCGTCTCTGCGTCTCAGAGTCTCTGCGTCTCTGTGTCTCAGCGTCTCTGCGTCACAGGGTCTCCTCGTCTCTACGCCTCAGAGTCTTTGCGTCTCAGAGTCTCTGCATCTCTGCGTCTCAGCGTCTCTGCGTGTCAGTGTCTCAGGGTCTCTGCGTCTCTGGGTCTCAGCGTCTCTGCGTCTCAGAGTCTCAGCGTCTCAGAGCCTCTGCGTCTCTGCGACTCTGGGTCTCAGTGTCTCTGCGTCTCAGTGCCTCTGGGTCTCAGTGTCTCTGCGTCTCAGTGTCTCTGGGTCTCAGTGTCTCTGCGTCTCAGGGTCTCTGCGTCTCAGGGTCTCTGCTTCTCTGAGTCTCAGAGTCCCTGAGTCTCTGCATCTATGCATCTCCTGGTCTCAGTGTCTCTACGCCTCTACGTCTCAGAGTCTCTGCGTCTCTGCGACTCTGGGTCTCAGTGTCTCTGCGTCTCAGTGTCTCTGCGTCTCAGTGCCTCTGGGTCTCAGGGTCTCCGCGTCTCAGGTTCTCTGTGTCTCTGCGTCTATGCGTCCCTGCATCTCAGTGTCTCCGCTTCTCTGCGTCTCAGAGTCCCTGGGTCTCAGTGTCTCTGCGTCTCAGCGTCTCTGGGTACCAGGATCTCTGCCTCTCAGCGTCTCTGGGTCTCAGGGTCTCAGGGTCTCTGCGTCTCTGCGTTCTGCTTCTCTGCGTCTCAGAGCCCCTTAGTCTCAGTGTCTCTGCGTCTCTGGGTCACAGGGTCTCTGGGTCTCAGGTTCTCTTCGTCTCTACGTCTATGTGTCCCTGCGTCTCAGGGTCTCTGCTTCTCTGCGTCTCTGCGACTCAGTGTCTCTGCATCTCAGCATCTCTGGGTCTCAGTGTCTCTGCATCTCAGAGTCTCTGCGTCTCAGCGTCTGTGGGTCTCAGGGTCTCTGCGTCTCTGCTTCTCTGCGTCTGTACGTCTATGCGTCCCTGCGTCTCAGGGTCTCTGCTTCTCTGCGTCTCAGAGTACCTTGGTCTCAGTGTCTCTGTGCCCCGGGGTCCCAGGGTCTCTGCGTCTCAGCGTCTCTAGGTCTCAGTGTCTCATTGTCTCTGCGTCTCAGTGTCTCTGCGTCTCAGTGTCTCTGCGTCTCTGGGTCTCAGGGTCTCTGCTTCTCAGGTTCTCTACATCTATGCGTCCCTGTGTCTCAGGGTCTCTGCTTCTCTGCGTCTCAGAGAACCTGGGTCTCAGTCTCTCTGCGTCTCAGCGTCTCTGGTTCCCAGGGTCTCTGCGTTTCAGCGTCTCTAGGTCTCAGTGTCGCTGCGTCCCTGCGTCTCAGGGTCTCTGAGTCTCTGTGTCTCTGCATCTCAGTGTCTCTGCAGCTCAGCGTCTCAGCATCTCAGTTACTCTGCGTCTCTGGGCCTCAGCGTCTATGCGTCTCAGAGTCTCTGCATCTCAGGGTCTCTACGCCTCTGCGTCTCAGATTCCCTGAGTTTCTGCGTCTCTGCGTCTCAGCGTCTCTGCGTCTCAGAGTCTCTGCGTCTCTGGTTCTCAGTGTCTCTGCGTCTCAGTGTCTCAGTGTCTCTGGCACTCAGTGTCTCTGCGTCTCAGGGTCTCTGCATCTCCTTCTCACGGCGTCTCTGTGTCTCAGAGTCATTGCGTCTCAGAGTGTCTCCATCTCTGCGTCTCAGTGTCTCTGCGTCTCAGTGTCTCTGCGTCTCTGGGTCTCAGGGTCTCTGCTTCTCAGGTTCTCTACGTCTATGCGTCCCTGTGTCTCAGGGTCTCTGCTTCTCTGCGTCTCAGAGTCCCTGGGTCTCAGTCTCTCTGCGTCTCAGCGTCTCTGGTTCCCAAGGTCTCTGCGTTTCAGCGTCTCTAGGTCTCAGTGTCGCTGCGTCTCTGCGTCTCAGGGTCTCTGAGTCTCTGCGTCTCTGCATCTCAGTGTCTCAGCGTCTCAGTTACTCTGCGTCTTTGGTTCTCAGTGTCTCTGCGTCTCAGTGTCTCTGTGTCTCAGTGTCTCTGTGTCTCTGTGTCTCTGGCACTCAGAGTCTCTGCGTCTCAGGGTCTCTGCATCTCTGCGTCTCAGAGTCTCAGCGTCTCAGAGTCTCTGCGTCTCAGTGTCTCTGCATCTCTGCGTCTCAGTGTCTCTGCATCTCTGCGTCTCAGTGTCTCTGCATCTCTGCGTCTCAGTGTCTCTGCGTCTCTGGGTCTCTGCATCTCCTTCTCACGGCGTCTCTGCGTCTCAGAGTCTTTGCGTCTCAGAGTCTCTGCATCTCTGCGTCTCAGTGTCTCTGCGTGTCTGCGTCTCTGGGTCTCTGCGCCTCAGCGTCTCAGCATCTCTGGGTCTCAGTGTCTTTGCGTCTCTGCATCTCAGAGTCTCTGCGTCTCCGAGTCTCTGCGTCTCAGTGTCTCTGCGTGTCTGCGTCTCTGGGTCTCTGCGCCTCAGCGTCTCAGCATCTCTGGGTCTCAGTGTCTTTGCGTCTCTGCATCTCAGAGTCTCTGCGTCTCCGAGTCTCTGGGTCTCAGTGTCTCCACGTCTCAGTGTCTCAGGGTCACTACGTCTCTGCATCTCTGGGTCTCAGTGTCTCTGCGTCTCAGAGTCTCTGCTTTTCAGGTTCTCTGGGTCTCAGTGTCTCAGATTCTTTGAGATTCTGCGTCTATGCATCTCTGCGTCTCTTGGTCCCAGGGTCTCTGCGTCTCAGCGTCTCAGCGTTTCAGTGTCTCAGCGTCTCAGCGTCTCTGCATCTCAGAGTCTCAGCATCTCTGCGTCTCTGCATCTCTCCATTTCAGCGTCTCTGGTTCTCAGTGTCTCTGCGTCTCAGTGTCTCTGCGTCTCAGTGTCCCTGCGTCTCTGCGTCTCCGGGTCTCTGCGTCTTCGAGTCTCTGCCTCTCAGAGACTCTGCATCTCTGCGTCTCTGCATCTCTGCGTCTCTGCATCTCCGCGTCTCAGCGTCTCTGGGTCTCAGTCTCTCTGCGTCTCAGAGTCTCTGACTTTCTGCGTCTCAGTGTCTCTGCGTCTCAGTGTCTCTGCGTCTCTGCGTCTCTGCGTCTCTGGGTCTCTGCGTCTCTGCGTCTCTGTGTCCCTGCATCTCTGGGTCTCAGGGTCTCAGGGTCTCTGTGTCTCAGGTTCTCTGTGTCTCTGTGTCTCTGGGTCTCAGTGTCTTGGTGTCTCTGGGTCTCTGGGTCTCAGCGTCTCTGGGTGTCTGGGTCTCTGCATCTCTGGGTCTCAGGGTCTCTGCGTCTCAGGGTCTCCTCGTCTCTACGCCTCAGAGTCTTTGCGTCTCAGAGTCTCTGCATCTCTGCGTCTCAGCGTCTCTGCGTGTCAGTGTCTCAGGGTCTCTGCGTCTCTGCGTCTCAGCATCTCTGCATCTCTGGGTCTCAATGTCTCTGCGTCTCTGCATCTCAGAGTCTCTGCTTCTCAGAGTGTCTCGGTCTCAGTGTTTCCACGTCTCAGTGTCTCAGGGTCACTACGTCTCTGCATCTCTGGGTCTCTGGGTCTCAGCGTCTCTGCGTCTCAGAGTCTCTGCATCTCAGAGTCCCTGCTTCTCAGGTTCTCTGGGTCTCAGTGTCTCTGGGTCTCTGCGTCTCAGGGTCTCTACGCCTCTGCGCCTCAGATTCCCTCAGTTTCTGCGTCTCTGGGTCCCAGGGTCTCTGGGTCTCAGCGTCTCTGCGTGTCAGTGTCTCAGTGTCTCAGCGTCTCAGCGTCTCGGCGTCTCAGAGCCTCTGCATCTCTGGTTCTCAGTGTCTCTGCGTCTCAGTGTCTCTGTGTCTCTGTGTCTCAGTGTCTCTGTGTCTCTGTGTCTCTGGCACTCAGTGTCTCTGCGTCTCAGGGTCTCTGCATCTCTGCGTCTCAGAGTCTCATCGTCTCAGAGTCTGTGCGTCTCAGTGTCTCTGCATCTCCTTCTCACGACGTCTCTGTGTCTCAGAGTCTCTGCATCTCTGGGTCTCAGTGTCACTGCGTCTCTGCGTCTCAGTGTCTCTGCATCTCTGGGTCTCAGTGTCTCTGCGTCTCTGCGTCTCAGTGTCTCTGCATCTCAGTTTCTCTGCGTCTCTGCATCTCAGCGTCTCAGCGTCTCAGGGTCTCCTAGCCTCTGCGTCTCAGAGTCTTTGCGTCTCAGAGTCTCTGCATCGCTGCGTCTCAGTGTCTCTGCGTGTCAGTGTCTCAGGGTCTCTGCGTCTCAGCGTCTCAGCATCTCTGGGTCTCAGTGTCTCTGCGTCTCTGCATCTCAGAGTCTCTGCGTCTCCGAGTCTCTGGGTCTCAGTGTCTCCACGTCTCAGTGTCTCAGGGTCACTACGTCTCTGCATCTCTGGGTCTCTGGGCCTCAGCGTCTCTATGTCTCAGTGTCTCTGCATCTCAGAGTCTCTGCTTCTCAGGTTCTCTGGGTCTCAGTGTCTCAGATTCTCTGAGTTTCTGCGTCTATGCGTCTCTGCGTCTCTTGGTCCCAGGGTCTCTGCGTCTCAGTGTCTCTGCGTCTCAGGGTCTCTGCGTCTCTGCGTCTCTGGGTCTCAGTGTCTCGGCATCTCTCCGTCTCTGGGTCTCAGCGTCTCTGGGTCTCTGGGTCTCTGCATCTCTGGGTCTCAGGGTCTCTGCGTCTCAGGTTCTCTGCGTCTCAGGTTCTCTGCGTCTCTGCGTCTATGCGTCCCTGCATCTCAGGGTCTCCGCTTCTCTGCGTCTCAGAGTCCCTGGGTCTCAGTGTCTCTGCGTCTCAGCGTCTCTGGGTACCAGGATCTCTGCCCCTCAGCATCTCTGGGTCTCAGTGTCTCTGCGTCTCTGCGTCTTAGCGTCTCTGTGTCTCTGCACCCCTGCGTCTCAGAGTTTCTGCATTTCAGCGTCTCTGCATCTCATGCTCTCTTGGTCTCTGTGTCTCTGCGTCTCGGCGTCTCTGCACCTCAGACTCTCAGAGTCTCTGCGTCTCAGAGTCTCAGAGTCTCAGAGTCTCTGCATCTCAGCATCTCTGCGTCTCAGCGTCTCTGCGTCTCAGAGTCTCAGAGTCTCAGAGTCTCTGCATCTCAGCATCTCTGCATCTCAGAGTCTCTGCCTCTCAGAGTCTCTGCGTCTCAGAGTCTTTGTGTCTCAGTTCCTGCGTCTCAGCGTCTCTGGGTCTCAGTGTCTCAGAGTCTCTGTGTCTCTGCGTCTCTGCGTCTCAGAGTCTCAGAGTGTCTGCGTCTCAGCGTCTCTGTGTCTCAGAGTCTCTGTGTCTCAGTTCCTGCGTCTCAGAGTCTCTGCGTCTCAGAGTCTCTGCATCTCAGCGTCTCTGCATCTCAGCGTCTCTGCATCTCAGAGTCTCTGCGTCTCAGCGTCTCAGACTCTCTGCGTCTCTGCGTCTCAGAGTCTCTGCGTGTCAGAGTCTCTGTGTCTCTGCGTCTCAGAGTCTCAGAGTGTCTGCGTCTCAGCGTCTCTGCGTCACAGCGTCTCTGCGTCTCAGAGTCTCTGTGTCTCTGCGTCTCTGCGTCTCAGAGTCTCAGAGTGTCTGCGTCTCAGCGTCTCTGCGTCACAGCGTCTGTGTCTTAGTTCCTGCGTCTCAGCGTCTCTGCGTCTCAGAGCCTCCGTGTCCCTGCATCTCAGAGTCTCTGCGTCTCAATTTCTCTGCATCTCAGCATCTCTGCATCTCAGAGTCTCTGCCTCTCAGAGTCTCTGCCTCTCAGAGTCTCTGCATCTCAGCATCTCTGCCTCTCAGAGTCTCTGCATCTCAGCATCTCTGCCTCTCAGAGTCTCTGCGTCTCAGAGTCTCTGCATCCCAGTGTCTCTGCATCTCAGCATCTCTGCGGCTCAGAGTCTCTGCGTGTCAGTTTCTGTGTCTCTGCGTCTCAGAGTCTTTGCGTCTCAGTGTCTCTGCGTCTCAGCGTCTCAGAGTCTCAGAGTCTCAGAGCCTCTGCATCTCAGAGTCTCTGGGTCTGACAGTCTCTGCGTCTCTGCATCTCAGATTCTCTGCATCTCTGCATCTCTGCATCACTGCGTCTCAGCGTCTCTGCCTCTCAGAATCTCCGAGTCGCTGCGTCTCTGAGTCTCAGAGTTTCTGCGTCTCAGTGTCTCCGCGTCTCAGCATCTCAGTGTCTCTGCGTCTCAGAATCTCTGTGTCTCAGAGTCTCCGCGTCTCTGCGTCTCAGTGTCTCCGCGTCTCTGCATCTCAGCGTCTCAGAGTCTCTACGTCTCAACGTCTCAACATCTCTGCGACTCAGAGTCTCGGCGTCTCAGAGTCTCAGCATCTCAGTGTCTCTGCATCTCAGAGTCTCAGCATCTCAGAGTCCCTGCGTCTCAGAGTCTCTGCGTCTCAGAGTCTCCGCGTCTCTGCGTCTCAGTGTCTCCGCGTCTCTGCATCTCAGCATCTCAGAGTCTCTACGTCTCAACGTCTCAACATCTCTGCGACTCAGAGTCTCGGCGTCTCAGAGTCTCAGCATCTCAGTGTCTCTGCATCTCAGAGTCTCTGCATCTCAGAGTCCCTGCGTCTCAGAGTCTCTATGTCTCAGAGTCTCGGCATTTCAGAGTCTGTGTGTATCAGCGTCTCTGCGTTTCAGAGTCTCTGCATCTCAAAGTCTCAGCGTCTCAAAGGATCTGCATCTCCACGTCTCAGAGTCTCCGCGTCTCTGCATCTCAGAGTCTCTGCATCTCAGAGTCTCTGCATCTCAGAGTCTCTGCGTCTCAGATTCTCTGCATCTCAGAGTCTCTGCGTCTCATAGTCTCGGCGTCTCAGATTCTCTGTGTCTCAGTGTCACTGCACCTCAGCATCTCAGAGTCTCAGCATCTCAATGTCTCTGCTTCACAGAGTCTCTGCGTCTCGGTGTCTCAGCGTTTCTGTGTCTCAGCGTCTCTGCGTCTCAGAGTCTTTGCATCTCAGCGTATCTGAGCCTCAGAGTATCTGCTTTTCAGAGTCTGTTCGTTTCAGTGTCTCTACCTCTCATAGTCACTGCGTCTCAGAGTCTCTGCGTCTCAGAGTCTCTGCGTGTCTGCCTCTAAGAGTCTCTCTGTCTCAGAGTATCTGCGTCTCAGAGTATCTGCGTCTCAGCGACTCTGCATGTCAGAGTCTCTGTGTCACAGAGTGTCCGCGTCTCAGCATCTCAGATATCAGTCTCACAGTATCTGTGTCTCCACATCTCTGCATCTCAGAGCCTCTGCATCACAACGTTTCTGCGTCTCAGCATCTCTGAGTCTCAGAGTCTCAGTGTCACTGTGTCTCAGCGTCTCTGCATCTCAGCATCGCTGTGTCTCTGCGTCTCAGTGTCTCAGCGTCTCTGCGTCTCTGCGTCTCAGCGACTGTGCGTCTCTGCATCTCTGCGTCTCAGAGTCTCTGCCTCTCAGCATCTCTGCGTCTCAGAGTCTCTGCGTCTCAGAGTCTCTGCGTCTCTGCGTCTCTGAGTCTCTGCGTCTCTGAGTCTCTGAGTCTCAGAGTCTCTGCGTCTCTGCGTCTCAGAGTCTCTGCGTCTCTGCGTCTCTGAGTCTCTGCGTCTCTGAGTCTCTGAGTCTCTGCGTCTCAGAGTCTCTGCGTCTCTGCGTCTCTGAGTCTCTGCGTCTCTGAGTCTCTGAGTCTCTGCGTCTCAGCGTCTCTGCGTCTCTGAGTCTCTGTGTCTCAGCGTCTCTGCGTCTCTGAGTCTCTGCGTCTCTGAGTCTCTGAGTCTCTGCGTCTCAGCGTCTCTGCGTCTCTGAGTCTCTGTCTCAGCGTCTCTGCGTCTCTGAGTCTCTGCGTCTCTGAGTCTCTGAGTCTCTGTGTCTCAGCGTCTCTGCGTCTCTGCGTCTCTGAGTCTCTGAGTCTCTGTGTCTCAGCGTCTCTGCGTCTCTGAGTCTCTGTGTCTCAGCGTCTCTGAGTCTCTGCGTCTCTGAGTCTCTGAGTCTCTGTGTCTCAGCATCTCTGCGTCTCTGAGTCTCAGCGTCTCTGCGTCTCTGAGTCTCTGCGTCTCTGAGTCTCTGTGTCTCAGCGTCTCTGCGTCTCTGCGTCTCAGCGTCTCTGCGTCTCTGAGTCTCTGCGTCTCAGCGTCTCTGCGTCTCTGAGTCTCTGTGTCTCAGAGTCTCTGCGTCTCTGAGTCTCTGCGTCTCTGAGTCTCTGAGTCTCTGCGTCTCAGCGTCTCTGAGTCTCTGTGTCTCAGCGTCTCTGCGTCTCTGAGTCTCTGCGTCTCTGAGTCTCTGTGTCTCAGCGTCTCTGCGTCTCTGAGTCTCTGTGTCTCAGCGTCTCTGCGTCTCTGAGTCTCTGTGTCTCAGCGTCTCTGCGTCTCTGAGTCTCTGCGTCTCTGAGTCTCTGAGTCTCAGAGTCTCTGCGTCTCAGCGTCTCTGAGTCTCTGTGTCTCAGCGTCTCTGCGTCTCTGAGTCTCTGAGTCTCTGTGTCTCAGCGTCTCTGCGTCTCTGAGTCTCTGTGTCTCAGCGTCTCAGCGTCTCTGCGTCTCTGAGTCTCTGCGTCTCTGAGTCTCTGTGTCTCAGCGTCTCTGCGTCTCTGAGTCTCTGCGTCTCTGAGTCTCTGAGTCTCTGTGTCTCAGCGTCTCTGCGTCTCTGAGTCTCTGTGTCTCAGCGTCTCTGCGTCTCTGAGTCTCTGCGTCTCTGAGTCTCTGTGTCTCAGAGTCTCTGTGTCTCAGCGTCTCTGCGTCTCAGCGTCTCTGAGTCTCTGTGTCTCAGCGTCTCTGCGTCTCTGAGTCTCTGCGTCTCAGCGTCTCAGCGTCTCAGAATCTCTGCGTCTCAGAGTCTCAGCGTCTCTGCGTGTCTGCGTCTCAGCGTCTCTGTGTCACAGAGTCTCAGCGTCTCTGCATCTCTGCATCTCTGCGTCTCAGCGTCTCAATGTCTCTGCATCTCAGCGTCGCTTTGTCTCAGCGTCTCAGAGTCTCAGCGTCTCAGAGTCTCTGCGTCTCAGCCTCTCTGCATCTCTGCGTCTCTGCATGTCAGCGTCTCTACGTCTCAGAGTCTCTGCCACTCAGTGTCTCTGCGTCTTAGCGTCTCTACATCTCAGAGTCTCTGCGTCCCAGCATCTCTGCGTCTCTGTCCCTCAGAGTCTCTGCGTCTCAGCGGCTCGGTTGTCAAAGTCTCTGCCTCTCTGCGCCTGAGCGTCTTTGCGTCTCTGCGTCTCTGTGTCTCAGAGTCTCTGCGCCTCAGCGTACCTGCGTCTCTGCGTCTCAGCGTCTCTGCACCTCAAACTCAGAGTCTCTGCGTCTCAGCGTCTCAGAGTCTCTGCGTCACAGAGTCTCTGCGTCTCAGCATCTCTGCGTCTCAGCATCTCTGCGTCTCAGCGTCTCTGCGTCTCAGAGTCTCTGCATCTCTGAGTCTCAGTGTCTCAGAGTCTCTGCGTCTCAGCGTCTCAGAGTCTCAGCATCTCTACGTCTCAGAGTCTCTGCGTGTTAGTGTCTCTGCCTCTCAGAATCTCAGAGTCGCTTCGTCTCAGCGTCACAGAGTCTCTGCGTCTCAGCCTCTCCACATCTCAGAGTCTCTGCCACTCAGTGTCTCTGCGTCTCAGCGACTCTACGTCTCAGAGGTTCTGAGTCTCAGGGTCTCTGCGTCTCAGAGTCTCTGCGTGCCAGCATCTCTGCGTATCTGTACCTCAGAGTCCCTGCGTCTCAGCGTCTCGGTTTTAAAAGTCTCTGCCTCTCTGTGTCTGAGCGTCTCTGCGTCTCTGCGTCTCAGAGTCTCTGCGTCTCAGTGTGCCTGCGTCTCTGCGTCTCTGCACCTCAAACTCTCAGAGTCTCTGCGTCTCTGAGTCCCAGAGTCTCAGAGTCTCTGCGTCTCAGCATCTCTGCGTCTCAGAGTCTCTGTGTCTCTGCGTCTCAGCGTCTCTGCATCTCAGCGTCTCTGTGTCTCAGTTCCTGCGTCTCAGAGTCTCTGTGTCTCAGCGTCTCTGCGTCTCAGTTCCTGCGTCTCTGCGTCTCAGAGTCTCTGTGTCTCAGCGTCTCTGCATCTCAGTGTCTCAGAGTCTCTGCGTCTCAGAGTCGCTGTATCTCAGCGTCACTGAGCCTCAGAATCTCAGTGTGTCTGCGTCTCTGCGTGTCAGAGTCTCTGCATCTCAGAGCCTCTGCGTCCCTGCGTCTCAGAGCCTCTGCGTCCCTGCGTCTCAGAGTCTCTGCGTCTCAGTGTCTCTGCATCTCAGATTCTCTGCATCTCAGCGTCTCTGCATCTCAGCGTCTCTGCGGCTCAGAGTCTTTGCGTCTCAGTGTCTCTGCGTCTCAGTGTCTCTGCGTCTCAGAGTCTCTGCATCTCATAGTCTCTGATTCTCAGGTTCTCTGGGTCTCAGTGTCTCAGATTCTCTGAGTTTCTGCATCTATGCGTCTCTGCGTCTCTTGGTCCCAGGGTCTCTGCGTCTCAGCGTCTCTGCGTGTCAGTGTCCCAGGGTCTCTGCGTCTCAGCGTCTCTGCGTGTCAGTGTCTCAGGGTCTCTGCGTCTCAGCGTCTCAGTGTCTCTGCGTCTCTGCTTCTCTGAGTCTCAGAGTCCCTGAGTCTATGCATCTATGCCTCTCCCGGTCTCAGTGCCTCTGCGTCTTTGCGTCTCTGGGACTCAGTGTCTCTGCGTCTCCGGGTCTTGCGTCTCTGCGCCTCAGAGTCTCTGCCTCTCAGAGACTCCGCGTCTCTGAGTCTCTGCGTCTCTGGGTCGCTGCGTCTCCGTGTCTCAGCGTCTCTGGGTGTCAGTCTCTACGTCTCATGGTCTCTGCGTCTCTGCGACTCTGGGTCTCAGTGTCTTTGTGTCTCAGGGTCTCAGTGTCTCTACGCCTTTGAGTCTCAGAGTTTCTGCGTCTCTGCGTCTCTGGGTCTCAGTGTCTCTGCGTCTCACCGTCTCAGCGTCTCAGAGTCTCTGCGTCTCAGTGTCTCTGCTTCACAGCGTCTCTGCGTCTCTACGCCTCTGCGTCTCAGAGTCTCTGAGTCTCTGAGTCTCTGCGTCTCTGCGACTCTGGGTCTCAGTGTCTTTGCGTCTCAGTGTCTCTACGCCTTTGCGTCTCAGAGTCTCTGAGTCTCTGAGTCTCTGCGTCTCTGCGACTCTGGGTCTCAGTGTCTTTGCGTCTCAGAGTCTCTGCGTCTCAGAGTCTCTGCGTCTCAGTGTCTCTGAGTTTCTGCATCTCTGCGTCTCTGCGTCACTGGCTCTGAGACGCAGAGACGCAGAGACGCAGAGACGCTGAGACGCAGAGACTCTGAGACGCAGAGATGCTGAGACGCAGACACGCTGAGACGCAGACACGCTGAGACGCAGAGACTCTAAGACTCTGTGACACAGAGACGCAGAGACGCAGAGACTCTGAGACGCTAAGACTCTGTGACGCAGAGACGCAGAGATGCAGAGATGCAGAGATGCTGAGATGCTGAGACTCAGAGACTCAGAGATGCAGAGACTCTGAGAGTTTGAGGTGCAGAGATGCAGGCACGCTGAGACGTAGAGACTCTGAGACACAGAGACACAGAGACTCTGAGACTCTGAGACTCTCGGACTCAGAGACACAGAGACGCAGAGACGCTGAGACGCAGAGACTCTGAGACACAGGGACGCTGAGACGCAGAGACGCTGAGACGCAGAGACTCTGAGACGCAGAAACTCTGAGACTGTGAGGCTCAGAGACACTGAGATGCAGAGACTCTGAAACGCAGAGACTCAGAGACCCAGAGAGCATGAGATGCGGAGACGCAGAGACTCTGAGACGCAGAAACTCTGAGACTCTGAGTCTCAGAGACGTTGAAATGCAGAGACTCTGAGACTCTGAGATGCAGGGACGCTGAGACACAGAGGCTCTGAGACACAGAGACTCTGCGACACTGAGACGCGGAGACTCTGAGAAGCAGAGACATTGAGATGCAGAAACTCTGAGATGCAGAGACGCTGAGACACTGAGATGCAGCGACACTGAGAATCTGAGACGCTGAGACTCAGAGACTCTGAGACGCTGAGACGCTGAGACTCTGAGAAGCAGACAAGCTGAGATGCAGAAACTCTGAGACGCTGAGACGCTGAGACTCTGAGAAGCAGACAAGCTGAGATGCAGAGACTCTGAGACGCTGAGACGCTGAGACTCTGAGAAGCAGACAAGCTGAGATGCAGAGACTCTGAGATGCAGAGACTCTGAGACGCAGAGACGCAGAGACACTGAGACCCAGGGACTCTGAGACGCAGAGAAGCGGAGACCCTGAGATGCAGGGACGCATAGACGCAGAGACACAGAGAACCTGAGATGCAGAGACCCAGAGACGCAGAGACGCCGAGACACTGAGACCCAGAGACCCAGAGACACAGAGACGCTGAGATGCAGAGACGCAGAGATGCAGAAACTCAGAGACTCTGAGACGCAGAGAGACTGAGACCCAGAGACGCTGAGACGCGGAGACGCAGAGACCCAGAGATGCAGAGACGCAGAGATGCAGAGTCTCCGAGAGGCAGAGACTCGGAGACGCAGAGACCCGGAGACGGAGAGACGCAGAGACACTGAGATGCAGAGACTCTGAGAACCAGAGACGCTGAGATGCAGAGACACTGAGAACCAGAGACGCTGAGACTGTGAGATGCAGAGACGCAGAAACTCAGAGACGCAGGGATACTGAGACGCTGAGACCCTGAGGCGCTGAGACGCTGAGTCACAGAGATGCTGAGACGCAGAGACGCTGAGACGCAGGGACACGGTGACGCTGAGACTCTGAGAGACTGAGACGCGGAGACGCTGAGGCGCAGAGACGCTGAGATGCAGAGACCCTGAGACCCTGAGACGCAGGGACGCTGAGACGCTAAGACGCAGAGGCGTAGAGACGCAGAGACACTGTGAAGCAGAGACACTGAGACACAGAGACACTGAGACGCAGAGACAGTGAGACACAGAGACTCTGAGACGCTGAGACGGTGAGACGCAGAGACTCAGAGACACTGAGACGCTGAGACACTGAGACCCAGTGACGCAGAGACGCAGAGATGCAGAAACTCAGATTCTGCAGAGGCGGAGAGACACTGAGACGCAGAGACTCTGAGACGCTGAGACGCTGAGACGCAGAGGCGCTGAGACGCAGAGACGCAGAGACTCTGAGACGCAAAGGCGTAGAGACACTGAGACGCAAAGACACTGAGACCCAGAGTCGCAGAGACTCTGAGACGCTGAGACACAGAGACTCTGGGACGCAGAGGCGTAGAGACACTGAGACGCCGAGACACTGAGACCCAGTGACGCAGAGACGCAGAGGTGTAGAAACTCAGAGACTCTGAGACGCAGAGGCGGAGAGACACTGAGACGCAGAGACACTGAGACGCAGAGACGCTGAGACGCAGAGATGCTGAGACGCTGAGACGCAGAGACCCTGAGATGCAGAGACGCTGAGATGCAAAGACTCTGAGACGCAGAGACGCTGAGACACAGAGACGCTGAGATGCAGAGACACAGAGACTGTCAGACCCAGAGACTCTGAGATGCAGAGGCTCTGAGACTCTGAGACGCAGAGACACTGAGACGCAAAGACTCTGAGCCGCAGAGACGCTGAGACGCAGAGACTCTGAGACGCAGAGACGCAGAGATGCAGAGAATCTGAGATGCAGAGACACTGAGACGCAGGGACGCAGAGGCTCTGAGACGCAGAGACTCTGACACGCAGAGACGCAGACACACTGAGATTCTGAGGCTCAGTGACGCTGAGATACAGCGACTCTGAGATGCAGAGACTCTGAGACACTGAGACGCAGAGACGCTGAGACACAGACACTCTGAGATGCAGAGACGCAGGAACTGAGACGCAGAGACGCTGAGACACAGAGACTCTGAGATGCAGAGACGCTGAGATGCAGAGACGCTGAGACACTGAGACTCTGAGACGCAGAGACGCAGGAACTGAGACACAGAGACGCAGAGACACAGAAACTCTGAGACGCAGAGACGCTGAGACGCAGAGATGCTGAGACGCAGAGACTCTGTGACGCTGAGACGAAGCGACTCTGAGTTCTGAGAGGCAGAGACACTGACACGCAGAGACGCAGAGACTCCGGGACTCAGAGACGCAGAGACTCTGAGAGTTTCAGGTGCAGAGACTCTGAGACGCAGAGACGCAAAGACGCTCAGACAAAGAGAGGCAGAGACTTTTAAAACCGAGCCGCTGAGACGCAGGGACTCTGAGGTACAGATACGCAGAGATGCTGGTACGCAGAGACTCTGAGACGCAGAGACCCTGAGACTCAGAACCTCTGAGACGTAGAGACACTGAGTGGCAGAGACTCTGAAACGTAGAGACGCTGAGACGCAGAGACTCTGTGACGCTGAGACGAAGCGACTCTGAGTTCTGAGAGGCAGAGACACTGACACGCAGAGACTCTGAGACGCAGAGACGCAGAGACGCAGAGACTCTGAGACGTAGAGATGCTGAGACTCTGAGACGCTGAGACACTGAGACGCTGAGATGCAGAGACGCTGAGACACAGAGACTCTGAGACGCAGGAACTGAGACACAGAGACGCTGAGACGCAGAGACGCTGAGACGCTGAGACGCTGACACGCAGAGACGCTGAGACGCTGACATGCAGACACTCTGAGATGCAGAGACTCTGAGACGAAGAGACTCTGAGACTAAGAGATGCTGAGATGCAGAGACACTGAGACACAGAGACTAAGAGACGCTAAGACGCAGAGACGCAGAGATGCTGAGACGCAGAGACTCTGAGACTCAGGGACTAAGAGACGCAGAGACTCTGAGAGTCTGAGGTGCAGAGACGCCGAGACGCAGAGACGCAGAGACACAGAGACCAAGAGAGCATGAGATGCAGAGACGCTGAGATGCAGAGACGCTGAGATGCAGAGACGCAGAGACGCAGAGACGCAGAGACGCTGAGATGCAGAGACGCTGAGACTCTGAGACTCAGCGACGCTGAGATGCAGAGACGCTGAGATGCAGAGACTCTGAGACACAGAGACTCTGAGATGCAGAGACTCTGAGACGCAAAGACGCTGAAACGCAGAGACTCTGAGACGCAGAGACTCTGAGACACAGAGACTCTGAGACACAGTGACTATGAGAGGTAGAGACACTGAGACGAACAGACTCTGAAAAGCAGAGACTCTGAGGCTATGAGACACAGACTCAGAGACTCTGACACGCAGAGACTCTGAGACGCAGAGACGCTGAGATGCAAAGACTCTGAGACGCAGAGACGCTGAGACACAGAAACGCTGAGACGTGGAGACGCTGAGACACCGAGACGCAGAGACTCTGAGATGCAGAAACTCTGTGAAGCAGAGACATTGAGATGCTGAGACTCTGAGACGCTGAGATGAAGAGACGCTGAGACACGGAGACTCTGAGATGCCGAGAATCTGAGACGCTGAGATGCAGAGACTCTGAGATGCAGAGACTCTGAGACGCAAAGACGCTGAGTCGCAGAGAGTCTGACACGCAGAGACTCTGAGAAGCAGAGACGCTGAGACGCTGAGACGCAGATACGCTGAGACTCAGAGACGCAGAGACGCTGAGACACAGAGACACAGAGACTCAGAGACGCAGAGACGCTGAGACACAGAGACTCAGAGACGCAGAGACGCAGAGACTCTGAGAAGCAGAGACGCTGAGACGCTGAGACGCAGAGACTCTGAGATGCAGAGACTCAGAGACGCAGAGACGCTGAGACGCCGAGGCTCTGAGACTCAGAGACGTTGAGATGCAAAGACGCTGAGACGCAGAGACTCTGAGATGCTGAGACTCTGAGACGCCGAGACTCTGAGTCGCAGAGATGCTGAGATGTTGAGACGTAGAGACTCTGAGACGCTGAGATGCAGAGACGCTGAGAGGCAGAGACTCTGAGAAGCTGAGACCCTGAGACGCAGAGATGCTGAGAGGCAGAGACTCTGAGACGCAGAGACTCTGAGACACTGAGACTCAGAGACGCTGAGAGGCAGAGACTCTGAGACGCAGACACTCTGAGACTCTGAGATGCAGAGACGCACAGTCGCTGAGACGCAGAGACGCTGAGACGCAGAGACGCTGAGACACTGAGACGCAGAGACGCTGAGACGCAGAGACACAGCGATGCTGAGATGCAGAGACGCTGAGACACAGTGACACTGAGACTCTGAGACTCAGAGATGCTGAGACGCAGAAACGTTGTGACGCAGAGGCTCTGAGATGCAGAGACGTGGAGACACAGATACTGTGAGACTGATATCTGAGATGCTGAGACGCGGACACTCTGTGACACAGAGACTCTGACATGCAGAGACGCTGAGACGCAGAGACTCTGAGACGCAGTGACTATGAGAGGTAGAGACACTGAAACGAACAGACTCTGAAAAGCAGAGACTCTGAGGCTCTGAGACGCTGAGACGCAGAGACTCTGAGACGCAGTGACTATGAGAGGTAGAGACACTGAAACGAACAGACTCTGAAAAGCAGAGACTCTGAGGCTCTGAGACGCTGAGACGCAGAGACTCTGAGACGCAGAGACTCTGAGACGCAGAGACTCTGAGACGCAGAGACGCTGAGATGCAAAGACTCTGAGACGCTGAGACGCAGAGACTCTGAGACGCAGAGACTCTGAGACACTGAGACACAGAAACGCTGAGACACCGAGACGCAGAGACTCTGTGAAGCAGAGACATTGAGATGCTGAGACTCTGAGATGCTGAGGTGCAGTGACGCTGAGACACAGAGAATCTGAGACGCCGAGACTATGAGACGCAGAGACTCTGAGATGCAGAGACTCTGAGACGCAGAGACTCTGAGATGCAGAGACTCTGAGATGCAGAGACGCGGAGACTCTGAGACGTGGAGATGCAGATCCTTTGAGACGCTGAGACTTTGAGATGCAGAGACTCTGAAACGCAGAGACGCTGATACACACAGACTCTGAGATGCCGAGACTCTGAGACGCAGAGACTTTGAGACGCAGGGACTCTGAGATGCAGAGACTCTGAGATGCAGAGACGCAGAAACTGACATGCAGAGACTCTGAGCCGCAGAGACTCTGAGATGCAGAGAAATTGAGACGCAGAGACTCTGAGACGCAGGGACACAGAGGCTCTGAGACGCAGAGACGCAGACACACTGAGACGCAGAGACGCTGAGATGCAGAGACACTGAGACGCGGAGACTCTGAGACACAGAGACACTCAGACGCGGAGACTCTGAGACGCAGAGGCTCTGAGACGCAGAGATGTTGAGCCGTTGAGACGTAGAGACTCTGAAACGCTGAGATGCAGAGATGCTGAGGCAGAGTGACTCTGAGACGCAGAGACTCTGAGACGCAGAGACTCTGAGACGCAGAGACACTGAGATGCAGAGACTCTGAGACACAGAGATTCTGAGATGCAGAGACTCTGAGATGCTGAGACTCTGAGACGCAGAGACTCTGAGACCCAGAGACGCAGCGACTCGGAGATTCTGAGATGCAGAGACGCTGAGACGCAGTGATGCAGAGATGCAGAGATGCAGAGAATCTGAGATGCAGAGACGCAGAGACTGTCAGACCCAGAGACTCTGAGACTCTGAGACGCTGAGACGCAGAGACACTGAGACACAAAGACTCTGAGCCGCAGAGACTCTGAGATGCAGAGATGCTGAGATGCAGAGAAATTGAGACGCAGAGACTCTGACACGCAGAGACGCAGACGCACTGAGACGCAGAGACGCAGACACACTGAGACACAGACACTCTGAGACTCTGACGCTCAGAGAAGCTGAGATACAGCGACTCTGAGACGCAGAGACGCAGAGACTCTGAGACACAGGAACTAAGACACAGACTCTGAGACGCTGAGACGCAGAGACTCTGAGATGCAGAGACGCTGAGATGCAGAGATGCTGAGACACAGAGACTCTGAGACGCAGAGACGCTGTGATGCAGAGATGCTGAGACACAGAGACTCTGAGACGCAGAGACGCTGATATGCAGAGACTCTGAGACACAGAGACTCTGAGACGCAGAGACGGTGAGACGCAGGAGCTAAGACACAGACTCTGAGACGCAGAGACGCTGATATGCAGAGACTCTGAGACGCAGAGACGCTGAGACGCAGAGACTCTGAGGCACAGAGACTCTGAGACGCAGAGACGGTGAGACACAGGAACTAAGACACAGACACTGTGACGCAGAGACGCTGAGACGCAGACACTCTGAGACTCTGAGACGCAGAGACACCGAGACTCTGAGACGCAGAGACGCTGATATGCAGAGACTCTGAGACGCAGAGACGCAGAGAGTCTGAGACGCAGAGATGCTGAGACGCAGGAACTGAGACACAGAGACGCTGAGACGCAGAGACGCTGAGATGCAGAGACTCTGAGATGCAGAGACGCAGAGACGCTGAGACGCAGAGATGCTGAGATGCAGAGACTCTGAGACTCAGAGACGCAGAGACTCTGAGACGCAGAGACGCAGAGATGCTGAGACGCAGAGACTCTGAGACACAGAGACCAAGAGAGCATGAGATGCAGAGACGCTGAGATGCAGAGAGGCTGAGACACAGAGACGCCGAGACACTGAGACCAAGGGGCTCTGAGACGCAGAGAAGAAGAACGCAGAGACGCAGAGACCTTGAGACCCAGAGATGCTGAGGGGCAGAGATCCTGGTACCCAGAGACGCTGAGACGCAGAGACACTGAGACCCAGGGACTCTGAGACGCAGAGAAGCGGAGACCCTGAGATGCAGGGACGCATAGACGCAGAGACGCAGAGAACCTGAGACGCAGAGACCCTGAGACCCAGAGACGCAGAGACGCAGAGACGCCGAGACACTGAGACCCAGAGACGCAGAGACGCAGAGACCCTGAGACGCAGAGACACTGAGACGCAGAGACCCTGGGACCAAGAGACACAGAGACGCATAGATGCAGAAACTCAGAGAATCTGAGACACTGAGACCCAGAGAACCTGAGAAGCAGAGACTCTGAGATGCAGAGACACTGAGACATAGAGACGCTGAGGCCCAGAGACCCAGAGATGCAGAGACGTAGTGACCCTGAGACACTGAGACGTGGAGACACTGAGACCCAGAGACTCAGAGACTCTGAGATGCAGAGACGCAGAGACACTGAGACCCAGAGATGCTGAGACGCTGAGGCGCAGAGACACTGAGACACAGAGACTCTGAGACGCAGAGACGCAGAGACACTGAGACACTGAGACGCAGCGATGCAGAGACTCTGAGACGCAAAGACTCTGAGACGCAGAGGCGAGGAGACCCTGAGACGCTGAGACGCTGAGATGCAGAGACGCAGAGACACTGAGACCCAGAGATGCAGAGACACTGAGACGCAGAGACGCAGAGACACTGAGACCCAGAGATGCAGGGACAATGAGATGCAGAGACTCTGAGACACAGAGACGTCGTGAGAAGGAGATGCAGAGACACTGAGACGCACAGACTCTGAGACGATGAGACTCTGAGATGCAGAGATGCAGAGACCCTGAGATGCAGAGACACTGAGTGCCAGAGACACAGAGACACAGAGACAATGAGACACTGAGACACTGAGACGCAGAGACACTGAGAACCAGAGATGCAGAGGCTCTGAGACGCAGAGACGCTGAGACACTGAGACACTGAGACACTGACACGCAGAGACGCTGAGACCCAGAGACCCTGGGACCCAGAGACGCAGAAACTGAGGGAATCTGAGACGCAGAGGCGTAGAGACCCTGAGACCCAGAGATGCAGAGACACTGAAACGCTGAGACGCGGAGACGCAGAGACCCAGAGACGCAGAGACTCTGAGGCGCAGGGACGCAATACCCGGAGATACAGAGACAGGGAGTCCCAGAGACTCTGAGGCGCAGAGACACTGAGAACCAGAGACCCTGAGACGCAGAGACGCAGAGATGCAGAGACGCAGAGGCGTAGAGAAGCAGAGACGCAGAGACCCTGAGACACTGACACGCAGAGACGCTGAGACGCAGAGACCCTGGGACCAAGAGACGCATAGACGCAGAAACTCAGAGAATCTGAGACACTGAGACCCAGAGAACCTGAGAAGCAGAGACTCTGAGACGCAGAGACGCTGAGACCCAGAGATGCAGAGACGTAGTGACCCTGAGACACTGAGACGTGGAGACACTGAGACCCAGAGACTCGGAGACGCAGAGACTCTGAGACGCAGAGACACTGAGACCCAGAGATGCTGAGACGCTGAGGCGCAGAGACCCAGAGACGCAGACACGCAGAGACACTGAGACGCAGAGACTCTGAGACGCAGAGACACTGAGACCCAGAGAGGCTGAGACGCTGAGGCGCAGAGACCCCGAGACGCAGAGATGTAGAGACTCTGAGACGCAAAGACTCTGAGACGCAGAGACGCCGTGAGAAGGAGATGCAGAGACACTGAGACGCAGAGACTCTGAGACGCAGAGACTCTGAGACGCTGAGACTCTGAGACGCAGAGATGCAGAGACCCTGAGACGCAGAGACTCTGAGTGCCAGAGACACAGAGACACTGAGACACAGAGACACTGAGATGCAGAGACACTGAGAACCAAAGACGCAGAGTAACTGAGACGCAGAGACTCAGAGACCCTGAGATGCAGAGACGCAGCGACACTGAGAGCTAGAGACGCTGAAACGCAGAGACCCTGGGAAGCAGAGACGCTGAGACGCAGAGAGACTGAGACCCAGGGACTCTGAGACGCAGAGAAGCAGAGACCCTGAGACACAGGGACGCATAGACGTAGAGAACCTGAGAAGCAGAGACCCTGAGACCCAGAGACGCAGAGACACTGAGACGCAGAGATGCAGACACTCTGAGACGCAGAGACTCTGAGACGACGAGACTCTGAGATGCAGAGATGCAGAGTCCCTGAGACGCAGAGACACTGAGTGCCAGAGACACAGAGACACTGAGACACAGAGACACTGAGACACAGAGACACTGAGAACCAGAGACGCAGAGGCTCTGAGACGCAGAGACGCTGAGACGCAGAGACCCAGAGACCCAGAGACGCTGAGACGCAGAGAAGCAGAGACCCTGAGACGCAGGGACGCATAGACGCAGGGACGCAGAGAACCTGAGACACAGAGGCGTAGAGACTCTGAGACGCAGAGGCGTAGAGACCCTGAGACGCAGAGACGCAGAGACCC
Organism: Carcharhinus amblyrhynchos; assembly: GCF_965287045.1. Classification (NCBI taxonomy): domain Eukaryota; kingdom Metazoa; phylum Chordata; class Chondrichthyes; order Carcharhiniformes; family Carcharhinidae; genus Carcharhinus; species Carcharhinus amblyrhynchos. The sequence continues at coordinate 11,886 of NW_027650006.1, read as the reverse complement.
AGAGACGCAGAGGCGTAGAGACTCTGAGACGCAGTGGCGTAGAGACCCTGAGACGCAGAGACACAGAGACCCTGAGACGCAGAGACACTGAGACGCAGAGACGCAGCGACACAGAAACTCAGAGACTCTGAGATGCAGAGAGACTGAGACCCAGAGACGCTGAGACGCGGAACGCAGAGACCCAGAGACGCAGAGACGCAGAGATGCAGAGTCTCTGAGAGGCAGAGACTCAGAGACGCTGAGACCAGGAGACGCAGACACCCGGAGACGCAGAGACGCAGAGACACTGAGACACTGAGACGCAGAGACGCAGAGACACTGAGACACTGAGACGCAGAGACACTGAGAACCAGAGACACTGAGACGCAGAGACACTGAGAACCAGAGACACTGAGACGCAGAGACACTGAGAACCAGAGACACTGAGACTCTGAGATGCAGAGACGCTGAGACGCTGAGACACTGACACGCAGAGACGCTGAGACCCAGAGACGCTGAGACTCTGAGATGCAGAGACGCTGAGACGCTGAGACGCTGACACGCAGAGACGCTGAGACGCAGAGACCCTGGGACCAAGAGACGCAGAGATGCATAGACGCAGAAACTCAGAGAATCTGAGACTCTGAGACGCAGAGACACTGAGTCGCAGAGACAGTGAGACGCAGAGACTCAGAGACTCTGAGACGCAGAGGCGCAGAGACACTGAGATGCAGAGACAGTGAGACGCAGAGACTCAGAGACTCTGAGACGCAGAGGCGCAGAGACACTGAGATGCAGAGACAGTGAGACGCAGAGACTCAGAGACTCTGAGACGCAGAGGCGCAGAGACACTGAGATGCAGAGACAGTGAGACGCAGAGACTCTGAGACGCTGAGACGGTGAGACGCAGATGCGCATAGACTCAGAGACACCGAGACGCCGAGACACTGAGACCCAGTGACAATGAGACACTGACACGCAGAGACGCTGAGACGCAGACACCCTGGGACCGAGAGACGCAGAGACGCATAGACGCAAAAACTCAGAGACTCTGAGACCCAGAGACCCAGAGATGCAGAGACGTAGTGTCCCTGAGACACTGAGACCCAGAGACTCGGAGACGCAGAGACTCTGAGATGCAGAGACACTGAGACCATCCCTGGTCCGGATGGGATCTACCCTCGGATTCTCTGGGAGGCTAGAGAGGTGATTGCAGAGCCTCTGGCTCTGATCTTCAGGTCGTCATTGGTCACAGGTATAGTACCGGAAGATTGGAGGATAGCGAATGTTCTCCCATTGTTTAAGAAGGGGAGCAGAGACTTCCCTGGGAATTATAGACCAGTGAGTCTTACTTCTGTTGTGGGCAAGGTTTTAGAAAAAATTATTAGGGATAGGATTTATAGTTATTTGGAGAGTAATGAATTGATTGGAGATAGTCAGCATGGTTTTGTAGCGGGTAGGTCGTGCCTTACTAACCTTATTGAGTTTTTTGAGAAAGTGACCAAAGAGGTGGATAGGGGTAAGGCAGTTGACGTGGTGTTTATGGATTTTAGTAAGGCGTTCGATAAGGTTCACCATGGTAGGCTTCTGCAGAAAATGCAGATGTATGGGATTGTGGGTAATCTAGGGAGTTGGATCAGGAATTGGTTAGCAGATAGGAGACAGAGGGTGGTGGTTGATGGTAAATATTCGTCATGGAGTTCGGTTACGAGTGGTGTGCCTCAGGGATCCGTTTTGGGGCCACTGTTGTTTGTAATTTTTATTAATGATCTGGATGAGGGTATAGTTGGGTGCATTAGTAAATTTGCTGATGACACCAAAGTTGGAGGTGTGGTAGATTGTGAGGAAGGGTGTCATAGTCTGCAGGGAGACTTAGATAGGTTGCAGAGCTGGGCCGAGAGGTGGCGGATGGAGTTTAATGCAGAGAAGTGTGAGGTAATTCATTTCGGTAGGAGTAACAGATGTGTTCAGTATAGGGCTAACGGGAGGACTTTGAATAGTGTGGATGAACAGAGGGATCTAGGTGTATGTGTACATAGATCCCTGAAAGTTGGGAATCAAGTAGATAAGGTTGTTAAGAAGGCATACGGTGTCTTGGCGTTTATTGGTAGGGGGATTGAATTTAGGAGTCGCAGCGTCATGTTGCAACTGTACACAACTCTGGTGCGGCCGCACTTGGAGTACTGTGTGCAGTTCTGGTCCCCACATTATAGGAAGGATGTGGAGGCTTTGGAGAGGGTGCAGAGGAGGTTTACCAGGATGTTGCCTGGTATGGAGGGGATATCCTATGAGGAGAGACTGAGGGATTTAGGGTTGTTTTCGTTGGAAAGAAGGCGGCTAAGAGGGGATCTTATTGAAACATATAAGATGATTAAAGGTTTAGATAGGGTGGACAGTGATAGCCTTTTTCCTCGGATGGAGAAATCTAGCACGAGGGGGCATGGCTTTAAATTAAGGGGGGGTAGTTATAGGACGGATGTCAGGGGTAGGTTCTTTACCCAGAGGGTGGTGAGGGATTGGAATGCCCTGCCTGCTGCAGTTGTAAATGCGCCTAGTTTGGGGGCGTTTAAGAGATCCGTGGATAGGTTTATGGACGAAAAGGGATTGGTTTAGGTTAGTGGGTCATTGTTTTTGTAACTGGTCGGCGCAACATCGTGGGCCGAAGGGCCTGTTCTGCGCTGTAATGTTCTATGTTCTATGTTCTATGAGATGCAGAGACTCTGAGACACAGAGACTCTGAGACGCAGCGACTCTGAGTCGACGAGAGTCTGAGACGCAGAGATGCAGAGACCCTGAGACGCAGAGACACTGAGTGCCAGAGACACAGATACATAGAGACACTGAGACACAGAGACACTGAGATGCAGAGGCTCTGAGACGCAGAGACACTGCGACGCAGAGACGCTGAGACGCTGAGACCCTGAGACACTGACACGCAGAGACGCTGAGACGCAGAGATGCAGAGACTCTGAGACGCAAAGACTCTGAGGCGTAGAGACGAGGAGACCCTGAGACGCAGAGACGCTGAGGCACAGAAACCCAGGGACACAGAGACGCAGAGAGACAGAGACCATGAGACGCAGAGACTCTGAGATGCATAGACGCTGAGACCCAGAGACGCAGAGAACTGAGACGCTGAGACAATGAGCTGCAGAGACACTGAGATGCAGAGACGCAGAGACTCAGAGACCCTGAGACGCAGAGACGCAGACACACTGAGTCCTAGAGACGCTGAAACGCAGAGACCCTGGGAACCAGAGACGCTGAGACGCAGAGAGACTGAGACCCAGGGACTCTGAGACGCAGAGAAGCAGAGACCCTGAGACGCAGGGACGCATAGACGTAGAGAACCTGAGAAGCAGAGACCCTGAGACTCACAGACGCAGAGACACTGAGACGCAGAGACACTGAGACGCAGAGACCCTGGGACCCAGGGACGCAGAGACACTGAGACCAAGGGACTCTGAGACGCAGAGAAGCAGAGACCCTGAGACGCAGGGACGCATAGACGTAGAGAACCTGAGAAGCAGAGACCCTGAGACCCACAGACGCTGAGACGCAGAGACTCTGAGATGCAGAGATGCTGAGATGCAGAGACCCTGAGACGCATAGACGCAGAGACCCTGAGACCCAAAGACGCAGAGACGCAGAGACACTGAGACCCAGAGACGCTGAGAGGCAGAGACCCTGTGACCCAGAGACGCAGAGACACTGAGACTAAGGGGCTCTGAGACGCAGAGAAGCAGAACGCAGAGACCCTGAGACCCTGAGACCCAGAGACGCTGAGAGGCAGAGATCCTGGTACCCAGAGATGCTGAGACGCAATGACACTGAGACCCAGGGACTCTGAGACGCAGAGAAGCGGAGACCCTGAGATGCAGGGACGCATAGACGCAGAGACACAGAGAACCTGAGACGCAGAGACCCTGAGACCCAGAGACGCTGAGACCCTGAGACCCAGAGACGCAGAGACGCAGAGACGCTGAGACACTGAGACCCAGAGACACAGAGACGCAGAGAGACAGAGACCATGAGACGCAGAGACTCTGAGGCGCTTAGACGCTGAGACCCAGAGACACAGAGTAACTGAGACGCTATGACACTGAGCCGCAGAGACACTGAGATGCAGAGACGCAGAGACTCAGAGACCCTGAGACGCAGAGACACTGAGGCCTAGAGATGCTGAAACGCAGAGACCCTGGGAACCAGAGATGCTGAGACGCAGAGAGACTGAGACCCAAGGACTCTGAGACGCAGAGAAGCAGAGATCCTGAGAGACAGGGACGCATAGACGTAGAGAACCTGAGAAGTAGAGACCCTGAGACCCACAGACGCAGAGACGCTGAGACCCAGAGACGCTGAGACGCAGAGAACCTGGGACCCAGGGACACAGAGACACTGAGACCA
>NW_027650005.1:0-211000 GCF_965287045.1 Carcharhinus amblyrhynchos | reverse complement strand
CCCGGGCGCCGCCCTCCCCCACCACAGCTGTCTGAATGAATTTAAATCTAATGTCACTTCTTATTCACCTCTGAACAAAGAGCAAAGAAAATTACAGCACAGGGACAGGCCCTTCGGACTCCAAGGCCTGCACTGACCGTGCTGCCTGACTTAACTAAAACCCTCTACTCTTCCAGGGATCGTATCTCTCTATTCCCATCCGATGCCCCTTCCAACTTCCTCTGATCCACACCCATCTGAAGCCTTTACTTCGTTATGCATGATATGGAGATGCCAGCATTGGACTGGGGTGGGCACAATGACAGTCTCAGAACACCAGGTTAGAATCGTACAGTGCAGCAGGACGCCATTTGGCCCATCGAATCTGCATCGACCACAATTCCACCCAGCGTCCATCACCATAACCCAATGCACATACCCTACTTAGTCACCCTGACACCAAGGAGCAATTGATCATGGCCAATCCACCGACCCCACACATCTTTGGACAGTGGGAGGAAACGGAGCACCAGGAGGAAACTCATGCAGACATGGGGAGAACGTGCAAACTTCACACAGACAGTGACCCAAGCCAGGAATCAAACCCAGGTCCCTGACACTGTGAGGCAGCAAAGCTAACCACTGTGCCACTATGCTGCCCCAAACCCCAGAAGGTTAAAGTCCCTCATCTGAGGCAGGAGAGGTGCTCTGATAGCTTGTGATTGCAAATAAACCTGTTGGACTTTAACCTGGTGTTGTGAGACTTCTTACTGTGTCCACCCCAGGCCAACCCTGGAATCTCCACATCAGGACTGGTGGAGTTACTGACAGTGCTGTGGATTATCAGAGGATACAAAGAACAAAGAACAATACAGCACAGGAACAGGCCCTTCGGCCCTCCAAGCCTGCACCGATCGTGTGTTCCTAACTAGACCATCTGTTTGTATCCCTCTATTCCCAGTCTGTTCATGTGGCTATCTAGATAAGTCTTAAATGATCCTCACGTGTCTGCCTCAACCACCTTGCTTGGTAGCGCATTCCAGGCCCCCACCACACACTGGGTAAAATACGTCCCTGCATGTCTACATTGAACCTTGCCTCCCTTACCTTGAACTTGTGACCCCTCGTGTTTGTCATTTCCGACCTGGGAAAAAGCTTCCACCCTATAAGACCCTAGTCAGACCCCACTTGGAGTACTGTGCACAGTTCTGGTCACATCATTACAAGAAAGTTGTGGAAGCTATTGAAAGGGGGAAGAGGAGATTTACAAGGATGTTGCCTGAATTGGGAGACATGCCTTATGAGGATAGGTTGAGGGAGACCGGTCTTTTCTCCCTGGAGAGACGAAGAATGAGAGGTGACCTGATAGAGGTTTATGAGATGTTTCGAGGTATAGATCGGGTGGATTCTCAGAGGCTATTTCCCAGGGCTGAAATGATCGCTACAAGAGGACACAGGTTTAAGGTGCTGGGGAGTAGGTACAGAGGAGATGTCAGGGGTAAGCTTTTCACTCAGAGGGTGGTGAGTGAGTGGAATCGGCTGCCGTTGGTAGTGGTGAAGGCAAACTCGTTGGGGTCTTTTAAGAGACTTCTGGATGAATACATGGGATTTAATAGGATTGAGGGTTATAGGTTGGCCTATGATCAGCGCAACTTGTGGGCCAAAGGGCCTGTTTGTGCTGTAGTTTTCTATATTCTACGTTCATAATTTTATAAACTTCTTTTCGGTCGCCCCTCAACCTTCGGTTTTCCAGGGAGAACAACCCTAGTTTACTCAATCTCACCTCAACTCCGGTATCAGCCTAGTAAACCTCCTCTGCACTCCCTCCAGGGCCAAAATATCCTTGCGCAGGTGCGGCGCCCAAAACTGCACACAGTACTCCAGCTTCCAAAGCATTTATATATATCACAAACAGCAGAGGTCCCAGTACAGAGCCCTGCAGAACACCACTGGCCACAGATCACCAATCAGAAAAAGACCCCTCCACTGCTATCCTCTCTTCTATGGCCAAGTTGTGGAGGTTCAGGCGTTGGACTGGGGTAAACACAGTAAGAAGTCTCACACCACCAAGTTAAAGTCCAACAGGTTTATTTGGCAGCAAACGCCACTCGCTTTCAGAGTGCTGCTCCTTCGTCAGCTGTGTGGGAGTTCTGTTCACAAACAGGGCATATGAAGACATAAACTCAACTTACAAATTAATGATTGGAATGCAAGTCTTTACAGCTAATCAAGTCTTTCAAGTACAGTCAATGTGGGTGGAGAGAGGGTTTAGCACAGGTTTTTAAGCTCATCTCTTTAACCTGTGCTTGCCTGCAGAAGGCAGAGAGAAGTTGTGGATGGGTCTTTTTCTGCATGGAGGTCAGTCACCAGTGGAGTGCCCCAGGGATCTGTTCTGGGACCCTTGCTGTTTGTCATTTTCATAAATGACCTGGATGAGGAAGTGGAGAGATGGGTTAGTAAGTTCGCCGATGATACGAAGGTTGGTGGTGTTGTGGATAGTCTGGAGGGATGTCAGAAGTTGCAGCGTGACATAGATAGGATGGAAGACTGGGTGGAGAAGTGGCAGATGGACTGCAACACGGATAAATGTGTAGAACATAGAACACCACAGCACAAACAGGCCCTTCGGCCCACAAGTTGCGCCGATCACATCTATACCTACCAAGCCACAGAACTATCTGTAACTCCCAATCCCATTAAATCCCATATACTCATCCAGAAGTCTTTTAAAAGACCCCAGCGAGTTCGCCTCCACCAACACTGACGGCAGCCGATTCCATTCACTCACCACCCTCTGAGTGAAAAACTTTCCCTTAACATCTCCTCTGTACTTGCTTCCCAGCACCTTAAATCTGTGTCCTCTCATAGCAACCATTTCAGCCCTGGGAAATAGCCTCTGAGAATCCACCCTATCTATTCCTCTCAACATTTTATAAACCTCTATCAGGTCGCCTCTCAACCTTTGTCTCTCCAGGGAGAAGAGTCCCAGCTCCCTCAACCTATCTTCATAAGGCACGCCTCCCAATCCAGGGCTGAAATAGCTGCCGGAAGAGGACACAGGTTTAAGGTGCTGGGGAGTAGGTACAGAGGAGATGTTAGGGGTAAGTTTTTCACTCAGAGGGTGGTGAGTGAATGGAATCGGCTGCCGTCGGTGGTGGTGGAGGTGAACTCGCTGGGGTCTTTCAAGAGACTTCTGGATGAGCATATGGGATTTAATGGGATTGAGGTTATAGGAAGTCCTGGAGGTATGGATATGATCAGTGCAACTTGTGGGCCGAAGGGCCTGTTTGTGCTGTAGTGTTCTATGTTCTAACTGTGGTATCCACGTAACTCTCAGCCTGGTGGATGCTCCAATGTCTCCAGCTACTGCTCCAGTTCCTGCAGCTGGGACACTTCATCTCGGACATGTGGCCATCTCGGATGTATGGTCATCTCGGACGCTGATGTCCTGGACTCCACACATTCCACTTGGCTGACGTGTCTTTAATGCCTTGGACCATAACCTTGGATCCAGAACTGGCTTGCCTGCAGAAGGCAGAGAGTGGTTGTGGATGGGGCTTTTTCTGAATGGAGGTCAGTCACCAGCGGAGTGCCTCAAGGATCTGTTCTGGGACCCTTGTTGTTTGTCATTTTCATAAATGACCTGGATGAGGAAGTGGAGGGATGGGTAAGTAAGTTCGCTGATGACACGAAGGTCGGTGGTGTTGTGGATGATCTGGAAGGATGGCAAAAGTTGCAGCAGGACATAGATAGGATGCAGGACTGGGCGGAGAAGTGGCAGATGGACTTCAACGCGGATAAATGTGTTGTCGTCCATTTTGGCAGAACCAACGGGATGAACGAGTACACTATTAAGGGCAGAAGTCTGAGTAGTGTTGAGGAGCAGAAGGATCTTGGGGTCCGGGTCCACAGGACTCTTAAATCGGCCTCGCAGGTGGAGGAGGTGGTCAAGAAGGCGTATGGTGTACTGGCCTTCATTAATCGAGGGATTGAGTTTAGGAGTCGGGAGGTAATGCTGGAACTTTATAAGACCCTTGTCAGGCCTCATTTGGAGTATTGTGCGCAGTTCTGGTCGCCTCACTATAGGAAAGATGTAGAAGCTATTGAAAGGGTGCAGAGTAGATTTACAAGGATGTTGCCTGGACTGGGAGGCATGCCTTATGAAGTTAGGTTGAGGGAGCTGGGACTCTTTTCCCTGGAGAGACGAAGGTTGAGAGGCGACCTGATAGAAGTTTACAAAATGTTGAGAGGAATAGATAGGGTGGACTCTCAGAGGCTATTTCCCCGGTTTGAAATGGTCGCTACGAGAGGACACAGATTTAAGGTGCGGGGAGGGAGGTTCAGAAGTGATGTTAGGGGTAAGTTTTTCACTCAGAGGGTGGTGAGTGAATGGAATCGGCTGCCGTCAGTGGTGGTGGAGGCGAACTCGCTGGGGTCTTTTAAAAGACTTCTGGATGAGTATATGGGGTTTAATGAGATTGAGGGTTATAGATAGGTCTGTAGGTTGGTAGGTGATGTGGTCGGCGCAACTTGTGGGCCGAAGGGCCTGTTTGTGCTGTAGTGTTCTATGTTCTATGCTCTATGTTCTATGTAAATCTAGGTACAGACAATAAATAACTCTCCCCCTTAGATGTGTAGTTGCCGGCATTGGACTGGGTTGGGCACAGTAAGAAGCTTCACAACATCAGGTTAAAGTCCAACAGGTTTATTTGAATTATGAGATTTTGGAGTGCTGCTCCGTGAGTGACTTACCTGATAGCCCTAACCCTAACCCCAATACTCCGAAAATTTGTGCTACAAAATAACCCTGTTGAATTTGGTGTTGAGACTTCTTATTGTCTCTCTCCATTTGACCTGTGATGATCTGGGACGATGCTGAGTTTGCAGAACCTTGTCTGATTCCCTCTCCACAGAAGTTGCCAAATTTCCAGCATTTTAACATTGCAGCATTGCAGCAAATTTACTCTGATTATTTTACTGACTCTTCAGGTTTCACATGATTAATACGCAAGAAACAAGAGATCCAATACTTACAATGTTTGTGCCAAAACGTTTCCTTCTAGTTCCTGCACTTTAAACTTTCCCACAATATTCAGCCTGAGGGGTGGCACTTGCTGTGCAGTCCTCCCGATGTGGAGATGCTGGCGTTGGACTGGGATAAACACAGTAAGAAGTCTCACAACACCAGGTTAAAGTCCAACAAGTTTATTTGGTAGCAAAAGCCAGTAGCTATCTGAGCACTGTTTCTTTGTCAGGTGAGTGGGAGTTCTGTTCACAAACAGGGCATATAAAGACACAAACTTAATTTACAAAATAATGATTAGAATGCGAGTCTTTACAGGTAATCAAGTCTTAAAGGTACAGACAATGTCAGTGGAAAGAGTATGAAGCACAGGTTAAAGAGATGTGTATTGTCTAGATAGGACTGTTAGTGAGATTTTGCAAGCCCAGGCAAGCTGTGGGCTCAACTTCTGCCCCACCACCAAAATAGACCCAATAGTCTCACAGTGGACACAGAGGAATTCATCAGGTGAATGAGGCTACAGGAGTTATTCCGCAAACCCCAAGAAGCCAACAGCGAATACAATGAGACAGCCGATGAACTGGAAAAGCCAACAGACAGATCCGCAGTGCAGCAGCTGCAGAGCAAAGAGTCCAATAGGACTCCTCCTCCTCCGGAAGGCCGCTGCCCTCAACTGGACAAGTATGCCCAAGCCATCAGGTGGTGCGTCAACACCAGATTCATCAACCGCACTCACAAGACAGCCCCGAACATCACCCAAGCACAACGCAATGCCATCTGTGCTCGCAAGACCAACCGCAACATTGTCATCAAACCAGCAGACAAAGGAGGGGCCATCGTCATCCTGAACAGAACGGATTACTGCAGAGAAGTGTACCAACAACCGAACAACGAGGAACACTACAGACAGTTACCTGCAGATCCGACCAAAGAACATATCTGTCAACTCAATACTCTGATCAACTCTGAGCCGGTGGATGTGGTCTTTCTTGATTTTCAGAAGGCGTTTGACAAGGTGCCTCACAAGAGGTTATTTCAGAAGGTCAGGGGACATGGAGTTGGGGGTAGGGTGTTAGCGTGGATAGAGGATTGGTTGTCAAATAGGAGGCAGAGAGTGGGGGTCAACGGGTGCGATTCGGATTGGCGGTTGGTGACTAGTGGAGTGCCCCAGGGGTCAGTGCTGGGGCCTCAGCTATTTACCATTTATATAGATGATCTGGAGGAGGGAACCGAGTGTATGGTGTCGAAATTTGCTGATGACACCAAGATTGGTGGAACAGCAAACTGCGCGGAGGGTGTGGAGAGTCTGCAGAAGGATCTAGATAGGCTGGGCGAATGGGCCAGGAACTGGCAAATGGAATTTAATGTTGGCAAGTGTGAGGTGGTCCACTTTGGTAGGAATAATGGTAGGAAGGACTATTACTTACGGGGCGAAAAACTGCAGCAGGCGACGGTGTGGAGGGACCTCGGGGTCCTTGTGCATGAGTCGCAAAAACCCAGCTTGCAGGTGCAGCAGGTGGGCAGGAAGGCAAATGGGACGCTGGCCTTCATAGCGAGGGTGATTGAAAATAAAAGTAGGGAGGTCTTGCTGCGGCTGTATAGGGCATTGGTGAGGCCGCAGCTGGAGTACTGTGTGCAGTTTTGGGCGCCGTACTTACGCAAGGATATTTTGGCCTTGGAGGGAGTGCAGAGGAGGTTTACTAGGCTGATGCCGGAGTTGAGGGGGTTGAGCTACGAGGGGAGGCTGAATAAACTAGGCTTGTACTCATTAGAGTTTAGAAGAATGAGGGGAGATCTCATTGAGACGTATAAGATGATGAATGGGATGGATAGGATAGAGGTGCAGAGACTCTTCCTGCTGAGAAAGGACAGTAGGACTACAGGGCACAGCCTCAAGATAAAGGGGGGCGGTTTAGAACGGAGTTGAGGAGGAACTTCTTCACTCAAAGGGTGGTGAATCTGTGGAATTCTCTGCCCGTTGAAGTGGTGGAGGCTGCCTCGCTAAATATTTTTAAGACGCGGGTTGATAGGTTTTTGATAAGAGAGGGGATTAAGGGTTACGGGGAGAGGGCGGGAATGTGGAACTGAGACACGACAGATCAGCCATGATCTTATTGAATGGCGGGGCAGGCTCGAAGGGCTAGATGGCCTACTCCTGCTCCTATTTCTTAAGTTCTTATGTAAGGTCTTTGATCTGGACCTTCAGAGCACCCTGCGTGCTCTCATCCCACTTACTCCCCGTGTTGGAGATCTCTACTGCGTCCCAAAGATACACAAGACAAACATACCCGGCCGTCCCATTGTATCGGGAACGGGACTCTGTGAGAACCTCTCTGGCTACGTCGAGGGCATCCTGAAACCCATTGTACAAAGAACGCCCAGCTTTTGTCATGACACTATGGACTTCCTACAGAAACTCAGCACACATGGAGCAGTTGAACCAGGAGCACTCCTCATCACAATGGATATCTCGGCACTCTACACCAACATCCCCCATGACGATGACATTGCTGCGACTGCCTCAGTACTCAACACCGACAACTGCCAGTTTCCAGATGCAATTTTACAACTCATCCGCTTCATCCTGGACCACAATGTCTTCACCTTCAACAACCAGTTTTTCATCCAAACACACAGAACAGCCAATGGGGACCAAATTTGCACCTCAAAATGCCAACACCTTCACGCACAGGCTCTAACAAGACTTCTTCACCACACAGGACCTTCAACCGATGCTATACACTAGATACATCGATGACATTTTCTTTCTTTGGACTCATGGTGAACAATCTCTGAAACAACTATATGATGACATCAACAAGTTCCACCCCACCATCAGACTCACCATGGTCTATTCTCCGGAATTGATTGCATTCTTTGACACATACATCTCCATTAAGGATGGTCACCTCAGCACCTCACTGTACCGCAAGCCCACGGATAACCTCACGATGCTCCACTTCTCCAGCTTCTACCCTAAACATGTTAAAGAAGCCATTCCCTATGGATAAGCCCTCCATATATACAGGATCTGCCCAGATGAGGAGGATCACAACAGACACCTCCAGATGCTGAAAGATGCCCTGATTAGAACAGGATACGGCACTCAACTCATTGATCGACAGTTCCAACATGCCACAGCCAAAAACTGCACCAACCTCCTCAAAAGGCAAACACAGTACATGGCGGACAGAGTACCCTTCGTCATCTAGTACTTGCAGAGAAGCGACGACACCGTCTCCGGAGTCTTCAACATGTCATTGATGAAGATGAACATCTCGTCAAGTCCATCCCCACACCCACACTTCTTGCCTTCAAACAGACCATTGTTCGCAGCAAACTACCCAGCCTTCAGGAGAACAGTGACCACAATTCCACACAACCCTGTCACAGCAACCTCTGCAAGACATGCCGGATCATCGACACGGATACCATCACCTCACATGAGAATACCATCCACCAGGTACATACTTTTGCAACTTGGCCAACGTTGTCTACCTGATACGTTGCAAGAAAGGATGTCCCAAAGCATGGTACATTGGGGAGACCGTGCAGACGCTACAACAACGGATGAATGAACATCGCTCGACAATCATCAGGCAAGACTGTTCCCTTCCTGTTGGCGAACACTTCAGTGGTCACGGGCATTCAGCCTCTGACCTTCGGGTAAGCATTCTCCAAGGCAGCCTTCACAACACACGACTGCGCAGAGTCGCTGAACAGAGACTGATAGCCAAGTTCCGCACACATGAGGACGGTCTCAACAGGGATCTTGGGTTCATGTCGCACTATCTGTAACCCCCGTGACTTGCCTGGGTTTGCAAAACCTCACTTACTGTACTGTCTGGAGACAATACACATCTCTTTAACCTGTGCTTAACGCTCTCTCCACTCACACTGTCTGTACCTTTAAGACTTGATTTACTGTAAACACTCGCATTCCAACCATTATTTTGTAAATTCAGTTTATGTCTTTATATGCCCTGTTTCTGAACAGAACTCTCAGGTGGTCCACTTTGGTAGGAATAATGGTAGGAAGGACTATTACTTATGTGGCGAAAAACTGCAGCAGGCGACGGTGCAGAGGGACCTCGGGGTCCTTGTGCATGAGTCGCAAAAACCCAGCCTGCAGGTACAGCAGGTGGTCAGGAAGGCGAATGGGATGCTGGCCTTCATAGCGAAGGGGATTGAATATAAAAGTAGGGAGGTCTTGCTGCAGCTGTATAGGGCATTGGTGAGGCCGCAGCTGGAGTACTGTGTGCAGTTTTGGGCGCCGTACCTGTGCAAAGATATTTTGGCCTTGGAGGGAGTGCAGAGGAGGTTTACTAGGCTGATTCCGGAGTTGAGGGGGTTGAGCTATGAGGAGAGGCTGAATAAACTAGGCTTGTACTCGTTAGAGTTTAGAAGAATGAGGGGAGATCTCATTGAGACGTATAAGATGATGAATGGGATGGATAGGATAGAGGTGGAGAGACTCTTCCCGCTCAAAAAAGACAGTAGGACTAGGGGGCACAGCCTCAAGATAAAGGGGAGGCGGTTTAGAACGGAGCTGAGGAGGAACTTCTTCACTCAAAGGGTGGTGAATCTCTGGAATTCTCTGCCCGTTGAAGTGGTGGAGGCTACCTCGCTAAATATTTTTAAGACGGGGGTTGATGGGTTTTTGATAAGAGAAGGGATTAAGGGTTATGGGGAGAGGGCGGGAATGTGGAACTGATCCATTTCAGATCAGCCATGATCTTATTGAATGGCAGGGCAGGCTCGAAGGGCTAGATGGCCTACTCCTGCTCCTATTTCTTATGTTCTTATGTTCTCATCTGATGAATGCGCTCCGAAAGCAAGTAGCTTGTGCGATCAAATAAAGCTATTGGGCTTTAACCTGGTGTTGTAAGACTTCTTATGGTCCTCCCGGCCCGAGGAGGGCGCTCGCTGCGTGGCGCTCCCGGCCCGAGGAGGGCGCTCGCTGCGTGGCGCTCCCGGCCCGAGGAGGGCGCTCGCTGCGTGGCGCTCCCGGCCCGAGGAGGGCGCTCGCTGCGTGGCGCTCCCGGCCCGAGGAGGGCGCTCGCTGCGTGGCGCTCCCGGCCCGAGGAGGGCGCTCGCTGCGTGGCGCTCCCGGCCCGAGGAGGGCGCTCGCTGCGTGGCCCTCCCGGCCCGAGGAGGGCGCTCGCTGAGTGGCGCTCCCGGCCCGAGGAGGGCGCTCGCTGCGTGGCGCTCCCGGCCCGAGGAGGGCGCTCGCTGCGTGGCGCTCCCGGCCCGAGGAGGGCGCTCGCTGCGTGGCGCTCCCGGCCCGAGGAGGGCGCTCGCTGCGTGGCGCTCCCGGCCCGAGGAGGGCGCTCGCTGCGTGGCGCTCCCGGCCCGAGGAGGGCGCTCGCTGCGTGGCGCTCCCGGCCCGAGGAGGGCGCTCGCTGCGTGGCGCTCCCGGCCCGAGGAGGGCGCTCGCTGCGTGGCGCTCCCGGCCCGAGGAGGGCGCTCGCTGCGTGGCGCTCCCGGCCCGAGGAGGGCGCTCGCTGCGTGGCCCTCCCGGCCCGAGGAGGGCGCTCGCTGAGTGGCGCTCCCGGCCCGAGGAGGGCGCTCGCTGCGTGGCGCTCCCGGCCCGAGGAGGGCGCTCGCTGCGTGGCGCTCCCGGCCCGAGGAGGGCGCTCGCTGCGTGGCGCTCCCGGCCCGAGGAGGGCGCTCGCTGCGTGGCGCTCCCGGCCCGAGGAGGGCGCTCGCTGCGTGGCGCTCCCGGCCCGAGGAGGGCGCTCGCTGCGTGGCCCTCCCGGCCCGAGGAGGGCGCTCGCTGAGTGGCGCTCCCGGCCCGAGGAGGGCGCTCGCTGCGTGGCGCTCCCGGCCCGAGGAGGGCGCTCGCTGCGTGGCCCTCCCGGCCCGAGGAGGGCGCTCGCTGAGTGGCGCTCCCGGCCCGAGGAGGGCGCTCGCTGCGTGGCGCTCCCGGCCCGAGGAGGGCGCTCGCTGCGTGGCCCTCCCGGCCCGAGGAGGGCGCTCGCTGCGTGGCGCTCCCGGCCCGAGGAGGGCGCTCGCTGCGTGGCGCTCCCGGCCCGAGGAGGGCGCTCGCTGCGTGGCGCTCCCGGCCCGAGGAGGGCGCTCGCTGCGTGGCGCTCCCGGCCCGAGGAGGGCGCTCGCTGAGTGGCGCTCCCGGCCCGAGGAGGGCGCTCGCTGCGTGGCGCTCCCGGCCCGAGGAGGGTGCTCGCTGCGTGGCGCTCCCGGCCCGAGGAGGGCGCTCGCTGCGTGGCGCTCCCGGCCCGAGGAGGGCGCTCGCTGCGTGGCGCTCCCGGCCCGAGGAGGGCGCTCGCTGCGTGGCGCTCCCGGCCCGAGGAGGGCGCTCGCTGCGTGGCGCTCCCGGCCCGAGGAGGGCGCTCGCTGCGTGGCCCTCCCGGCCCGAGGAGGGCGCTCGCTGAGTGGCGCTCCCGGCCCGAGGAGGGCGCTCGCTGCGTGGCGCTCCCGGCCCGAGGAGGGCGCTCGCTGCGTGGCGCTCCCGGCCGGAAGCTCAAGACCGGAAAATCAATTGCTGAGTTGATGACCGAACGAAAATATCAACTTTGGGAGAAAAAGAGAGAGAGAAAGGTGATGGAGGGAGGCGGAGGGGTAGGGGGTAGGGGGGAGTGGGGGAGGGAGGCGGAGGGGTAGGGGGTAGGGGGGAGTGGGGGAGGGAGGCGGAGGGGTGGGGGATGGAGGATGGAGGGAGAGAGAGGCGGAGGGGGGAGGGAGAGGCAGGGGTTGGAGTCGGGGTTGGGGGAGGCTTGGGGGTGGGGGGGTTGGGGGAGGCTTGGGGGTGGGGGGGTTGGGGGAGGGTGAGGGAGTGAGGAGGCGGGAGCTCGGATGTTTGGGGGGTGGAGGGAGAGCCCGGGGGAATGGGAAATGGGGGAATGGGGGGGGAGCGGGACAGAGCAGAAGGGTGAAGAAGGGAGCGGGGTGGGGGGGGGAAGGGGAAGGAGGGAGCGGGGTGGGGGGGGGAAGGGGAAGGAGGGAGCGGGGTGGGGGGGGGAAGGGGAAGGAGGGAGCGGGGTGGGGGGGGAAGGGGAAGGAGGGAGCGGGGTGGGGGGGGGAAGGGGAAGGAGGGAGCGGGGTGGGGGGGGGGAAGGGGAAGGAGGGAGCGGGGTGGGGGGGGGAAGGGGAAGGAGGGAGCGGGGTGGGGGGGGAAGGAGGGAGCGGGGTGGGGGGGGGAAGGGGAAGGAGGGAGCGGGGTGGGGGGGGAAGGGGAAGGAGGGAGCGGGGTGGGGGGGGAAGGGGAAGGAGGGAGCGGGGTGGGGGGGGGAAGGGGAAGGAGGGAGCGGGGTGGGGGGGGAAGGAGGGAGCGGGGTGGGGGGGGGAAGGGGAAGGAGGGAGCGGGGTGGGGGAAGGAGGGAGCGGGGTGGGGGAAGGAGGGAGCGGGGTGGGGGAAGGAGGGAGCGGGGTGGGGGAAGGAGGGAGCGGGGGTGGGGGGGGGGAAGGAGGGAGCGGGGTGGGGGAGGGGAAGGAGGGAGCGGGGTGGGGGGGGGAAGGAGGGAGCGGGGTGGGGGGGGGAAGGAGGGAGCGGGGTGGGGGGGGGAAGGAGGGAGCGGGGTGGGGGGGGGAAGGAGGGAGCGGGGTGGGGAGGAGGGAGCGGGGTGGGGGAGGGGGAGGAGGGAGCGGGGTGGGGGAGGGGGAGGAGGGAGCGGGGTGGGGGAGGGGGAGGAGGGAGCGGGGTGGGGGAGGGGGAGGAGGGAGCGGGGTGGGGGGGGAAGGAGGGAGCGGGGTGGGGGAGGAGGGAGCGGGGTGGGGGGAGGGGGAGGAGGGAGCGGGGTGGGGGAGGAGGGAGCGGGGTGGGGGAGGGGGAGGAGGGAGCGGGGTGGGGGAGGGGGAGGAGGGAGCGGGGTGGGGGAGGGGGAGGAGGGAGCGGGGTGGGGGAGGGGGAGGAGGGAGCGGGGTGGGGGAGGAGGGAGCGGGGTGGGGGGGGGAAGGAGGGAGCGGGGTGGGGGGGGGGAAGGAGGGAGCGGGGTGGGGGGGGGGAAAGGAGGGAGCGGGGTGGGGGGGGGAAGGAGGGAGCGGGGTGGGGGGGGGAAGGAGGGAGCGGGGTGGGGGGGGAAGAAGGGAGCGGGGTGGGGGGGGGAAGAAGGGAGCGGGGTGGGGGGGAAGGGAAGAAGGGGAGCGGGGTGTGGGGGGGGGGAAGAAGGAGCGGGGGTGGGGGGGGGAAGAAGGGAGCGGGGTGGGGGGGAAGGGTAAGAAGGGAGCGGGGTGTGGGGGGGGGAAGAAGGGAGCGGGGTGTGGGGGGGGAAGAAGGGAGCGGGGTGTGGGGGGGGAAGAAGGGAGCGGGGTGTGGGGGGGGAAGAAGGGAGCGGGGGTGGGGAGGGAGCAATAGGGAAGTGGGTGTGGGGGAAGAGGGTGAGGGGAGTGTGAGCAATAGGTAAAGATGCTGTTAACACACATATCTGTACAGCATAGAGAAATAGCTTAAAGTTAGGTAGACTGGATATAGCCAGGCACATTGATAACCCACATTATGGAAACAACTGTGAGTTTAGTCACAAACATGGGACATAAGGTTCGATGCTGCTAACACAGCAATAATTAGGGATAATAAAAAGACTGCCTGTAATGTAGAGATAACATCAGAGATGTGATGTGCAGTGAAGCATACACCACATCCTGCAGGAATGTAAGAGGCCCAAGTTACAAAAAGTAAATGGTCTGCAAGATGTGTTGTTTTTACAACTAAGCATAAAAGGGGGAAGGGGTCACTGAGATAGTCGGGACAGCAGTGATTAAGTTGGCAAAGGATTGATTACCGCCAATCTGAACTGGACATGTAACAGTATTGGATAAGATGGATGAGTTTACTAATGCACTCTTGTGATAACAGAAGACATTGTTAGATGGGGATGGAAACTTGGGGCACCTCGAGCCAATAGGGGAATGACAACACATAGATGGGACAGGGACCACCAATTAGGGGAGAACAACACATTGCAAAGCCATTACAATGCTTGTAAAAAAGTATAAAAATGTGCTGCAAATCGATGTAAGGTGTGCCTATTTTGTTGGAACACCCGGTCTTGCAAGAACGTTAAATAAAAATCTTGCTCCTTCAGAACGTGACTTGACTAAATTGTTTGACTGTGAGCTGCGTTTCTCACAGGAGGGAGAGTGGGGAGGGTGAAGCAAAGTGGTGGGGGTGGGGGAGAGGGAGCGGGAAGGGGCGGGGGGGAGAGGGGAACTAGGGGATTGGGAGGAGAGCGGGAGCAGGTGGGCTCCAACTGTGGCCTGATTGCAGGGCCATCTTGCTGCCTGTCCTGGGCCCAGCAGCAAAAAGTCTGACAACACCAGGTTTTAGTCCAACCGATTTATTTGATAGTAAACTCTCTAGCTTTTGAGGTTTCCCTCTTCTTCAGGTGAATGGAGAGTTCTGATCTCAGACAGAGCATATAAAGCACAGACAGTTTACAGATTACTGATTAGAATGCGAATCTTTACACCTAACCTGCTGTTCAAGTCCTAAAGTGGCTGACAATGTGAGTGGAAGGAGCACTGATCACAGTTTAAAGAGATGTGTATTGTCTCCAGACAGTACAGTAAGTGAGGTTTTGCAAACCCAGGCAAGTCACGGGGGTTACAGATAGTGCGACATGAACCCAAGATCCCTGTTGAGACCGTCCTCATGTGTGCGGAACTTGGCTTTCTTGCAACTCGGCCAACGTTGTCTACCTGATACGTTGCAAGAAAGGATGTCCCGAAGCATGGTACATTGGGGAGACCATACAGACACTACAATAACGGATGAATGAACATTGCTCAACAATCACCAGGCAAGACTGTTCCCTTCCTGTTGGCGAACACTTCAGTGGTCACGGGCATTCAGCCTCTGACCTTCGGATAAGCATTCTCCAAGGCGGCCTTCACGACACACGACAGCGCAGAGTCGCTGAACAGAGACTGATAGCCAAGTTCCGCACACGTGAGGACAGTCTCAGCAGGGATCTTGGGTTCACGTCACACTATTTGTAACCCCCATAACTTGCCTGGGTTTGCAAAACCTCACTTACTGTACTGTCTGGAGACAATACGCATCTCTGTAACCTGTGATCACTGCTCCTTCCACTCACATTGTTGGCCACTTTAGGACTTGAACAGCAGGTTAGGTGTAAAGATTCGCAATCTAGAACTCTCCATTCACCTGAAGAAGAGGGAAACCTCGAAAGCTAGTGAGTTTACTATCAGATAAATCGGTCGGACTTGAACCTGGTGTTGTCAGACTTTTTATTGTGTTTACCCCAGTCCAATGCCGGCATATCCACATCATGCCCAGCAGCAGCATCAGGGATACCGGCTCTGGGCTGGGGAAGAAAAGGACATTCTGATTTGATTTATTATTGTCATGTACATTAACATATGGTGAAGTATTTTTCTTGTGCGCTATACAGAGAAAGCATCTGTATTTAGAGAAGGAACGAGAGAGTGCAGAATGTAGTGTTACAGTCATAGCTAGGGTGCAAAGGAAGATCAACTTAATATGAGCGAAGTCCATTCAAAAGTCTGACAGCAGCAGGGAAGAAGCTGCTCTTGAGTCAGTTGGTACGTCACCTCAGACTTTTGTATTTTTGTCCCGATAGAAGAAGGTGGAAGAGAGAATGTCCTGGGTGCGTGGGGTCCTTAGTTATGTTGGCTGCTTTGTTCAGGCTGCAGCAAGCGTAGACAGAATCAATGGATGGGAGGCTGGTTTGCATGATGGATTGGGCTATGTTCACGATCTTTTGTAGTTCCTTGCGGTCTTGGGCAGACCAGGAGCCATACCAAGCTGTGACACAACCAGACAGAATGTTTTCCGTGGTGCATCTATAAAAGTTAGTGAGAGTTGTAGGGAGAGGGAGAGTGGTTCTGGGGAGAGCACATTTCCCGATGATAAGTTTTTTTTATTCTTGGTTTTCAGCTGTGATTGAAATGACTGATCCTGACATCGGGGCCGTAATGGGATTCTCCGGGTTTGGTGAGTGGCTATTATGATATGAGTGGGAGGCATCTGTGTGGGATGGTGAGAGTGAGTAAAAATTCTGAAACTGGTATGGGAGTAACATATTTCCATGGATAGAAGATTGGCTAGCTAATAGAATGACGTGGAGATGCCAGCTCATGCTGCCAAATAAGCCTGTTGGACTTTAACCTGATGTTGTGTGATTTCTTACTAGCTCATACGAAGCAGAGAGCAGGAGCAGACATAAATGCGTCTATTTCAGGTTGACAAGATGTCATGAGTGGCGTACCACAGGGATCATAGAAACATAGAAAAGTGGAACAGGAAGTTGCCATTTGATTGTTTGAGCTTGCACCAACATTCATTAGGGTCAATTACTTGGGGGCATAGAGTCCGAGATGTTCACAGCATCAAAACAGGCTGTTTGGCCCAACTTGTCCCATGCTACCTTTTTTATAACTTGGAGTTCAGTTACGAGTGGTGTGCCTCAGGGATCTGTTTTGGGGCCACTGCTGTTTGTAATTTTTATTAATGATCTGGATGAGGGTATAGTTGGGTGGATTAGTAAATTTGCTGATGACACCAAAGTCGGAGGTGTGGTAGATTGTGAGGAAGGGTGTCTTAGTTTACAGGGGGACTTGGACAAGTTGCAGAGCTGGGCCAAGAGGTGGCGGATGGAGTTTAATGCGGAAAAGTGTGAGGTAATTCACTTTGGCAGGAATAACAGATGTGTTGAGTATAGGGCTAACGGGAGGACTTTGAATAGTGTGGATGAGCAGAGGGATCTAGGTGTATGTGTACATAGATCCCTGAAAGTTGGGAATCAAGTAGATAAGGTTGTTAAGAAGGCATACGGTGTCTTGGCGTTTATTGGTAGGGGGATTGAATTTAGGAGCCGCAGCGTCATGTTGCAACTGTACAAGACTCTGGTGCGGCCGCACTTGGAGTATTGTGTGCAGTTCTGGTCCCCACATTACAGGAAGGATGTGGAGGCTTTGGAGAGGGTGCAGAGGAGGTTTACCAGGATGTTGCCTGGTATGGAGGGGAGGTCCTATGAGGAGAGGCTGAGGGATTTGGGGTTGTTTTCGTTAGAAAGAAGGCGGCTAAGAGGAGACCTTATTGAAACATATAAGATGATTAGAGGTTTAGATAGGGTGGACAGTGATAGCCTTTTTCCTTTGATGGAGAAAGCTCGCACGAGGGGGCATAGCTTTAAATTAAGGGGTGGTATTTATAGGACGGATGTCAGGGGTAGGTTCTTTACCCAGAGGGTGGTGAGGGATTGGAACGCCCTGCCTGCTGCAGTTGTAAATGCGCCTAGTTTGGGGGCGTTTAAGAGATCCGTGGATAGGTTTATGGATGGAAAGGGTTTGGTTTAGGTTAGAGGGTCATTGCTTTTTAACTGGTCGGCGCAACATCGTGGGCCGAAGGGCCTGTTCTGCGCTGTAATGTTCTATGTTCTATTAAGTTAGTCCCTATTGCTTGCATTTGGCTCATATCCCTGCATACTCATTTTACTGACGTAACTATCCAAATGCTTTTAAAAGACAAAATTGTATCCGCCTCTACTACTACGTCTGACAACTTGTTCCAGACACTCAGCACCCTCTGCGTGAAAAAATTGCCCCTAAGGACCCCTCCAATTTTAGACTCCACTACTTGTGGGAAAGGGTGTTGACAATCTAGCCTTGTAGATTGAAAGCGAAAGGGAGAAAATTTAAAGAAGATATAAGGGGTAAGTTTTACATACAGGGTGGTGAATGCCTAGAATGTGCTGCTGGAGGACGTGGTGGAAGCAGATTCTACAACAGCATGTAAGAGGCATCTAGATAGATATATGAATATGCAGGGAATAGAAGAATATAGACCACGTGGAGGCAAGAAAAAGCATTAGAGTTCGAATGAAGGGTCATCCAAACTCGAAACGTTGGCTCTATTCTCTCTCTGCAGCTGCTTTCAGACCTACTGAGATTTTCCAGTATTTTCATTTTTGAAACACTTAAGCAGTTGTGTTATGTAACAGTAACACCAAACAAATGTAATTTGTTGCTGTTTCTCCCAGGCAAGAAAGCCAGAACCTTTGACTTGGAGGCTATATTTGAACAGACTCGTCGGACTGCCATTGAGAGGAGCAGGAAAGTGCTGGGTAAGATCAGGATTGTGGCAGTGGGCTTGTGTGGTGGGAATGGGTTTGTGAGTCTCGTTAACCTGGAGTCTTAACACAGTAATTATGATACTTGTCTTGCCTTAGAACATAGAACATAGAACACTACAGCACAAACAGGCCCTTCGGCCCACGAGTTGCGCCGATCACATCAACACCTAAGAACATAAGAACATAAGAAATAGAACATAGAACATTACAGCGCGGAACAGGCCCTTCGGCCCACAATGTTGCGCCGACCAGTCTTATTTTTAAAAAAAAACATTGACCCACTAATCTAAACCAATCCCTTTTCGTCCATAAACCTATCCACCAATCTCTTAAACGCCCCCAAACTAGGCGCATTTACAACTGCAGCAGGCAGGGCATTCCAGTCCCTCACCACCCTCTGGGTAAAGAACCTGCCCCTGACATCCGTCCTATAACTACCCCCCCTTAATTTAAAGCCATGCCCCCTCGTGCTAGATTTCTCCATCCGAGGAAACAGGCTATCACCATCCACCCTATCTAAACCTCTAATCATCTTATATGTTTCTATAAGATCCCCTCTTAGCCGCCTTCTTTCCAGTGAAAACAACCCCAAATCCCTCAGTCTCTCCTCATAGGACCTCCCCTGCATACCAGGCAACATCCTGGTAAACCTCCTCTGCACCCTCTCCAAAGCCTCCACATCCTTCCTGTAATGTGGGGACCAGAACTGCACACAGTACTCCAAGTGCGGCCGCACCAGAGTTGTGTACAGTTGCAACATAACACTGCGACTCCTAAATTCAATCCCCCTACCAATAAACGCCAAGACACCGTACGCCTTCTTAACAACCTTATCTACTTGATTCCCAACTTTCAGGGATCTATGTACACATACACCTAGATCCCTCTGCTCCTCCACTCTATTCAAAGTCCTCCCGTTAGCCCTATACTCAACACATCTGTTATTCCTACCGAAATGGATTACCTCACACTTCTCCGCATTAAACTCCATCCGCCACCTCGCGGCCCAGCTCTGCAACCTGTCCAAGTCACCCTGCAAACTTCGACACCCTTCCTCACAATCTACCACACCTCCGACTTTGGTGTCATCAGCAAACTTACTAATCCACCCAACTATACCCTCATCCAGATCATTAATAAAGATTACAAACAGCAGTGGCCCCAAAACAGATCCCTGAGGCACACCACTCGTAACCGAACTCCATGATGAATAATTACCATCAACCACCACCCTCTGTCTCCTATCTGCTAACCAATTCCTGATCCAAGTACCTAAATTACCACCAATCCCATACATCTGCATTTTCTGCATAGGAGCAGGAGTAGGCCATCCAGCCCTTCGAGCCTGCCCCGCCATTCAATAAGATCATGGCTGATCTGTCGCTGCTCAGTTCCACTTTCCTGCCCTCTCCCCATAACCCTTAATCCCCTCTCCTATCAAAAACCCATCAACCCGCGTCTTAAAAATATTGAGCGAGGCAGCCTCCACCACTTCAACGGGCAGAGAATTCCAGAGATTCACCACCCTTTGAGTGAAGAACTTCCTCCTCAACTCCGTTCTAAACCGCCCCCCTTTTATCTTGAGGCTGTGCCCCCTAGTCCTACTGTCTTTTTTGAGCGGGAAGAGTCTTTCCACCTCTATCCTATCCATCCCATTCATCATCTTATACGTCTCAATGAGATCTCCTCTCATTCTTCTAAACTCTAACGAGTACAAGCCCAGTTTATTCAGCCTCTCCTCATAGCTCAACCCCCTCAACTCCGGTACCAGCCCAGTAAACCTCCTCTGCACTCCCTCCAAGGCCAAAATATCTTTGCGCAGGTGCGGCGCCCAAAAATGCACACAGTACTCCAGTTGCGGCCTCACCAATGCCCTATACAGCTGCAGCAAGACCTCCCTACTTTTATATTCAATCCCCTTCGCTATGAAGGCCAGCATCCCATTCGCCTACCAATCTATAGACCTATCTATAACCCCCAATCCCATTAAACCCCATATACTCATCCAGAAGTCTTTTAAAAGACCCCAGCGAGTTCGCCTCCACCACCACTGACGGCAGCCGATTCCATTCACTCACCACCCTCTGAGTGGAAAAACTTACCCCTAACATCACTTCTGTACTTTCCTCCCCGCACCTTAAATCTGTGTCCTCTCGTAGTGACCATTTCAACCCGGGGAAATAGCCTCTGAGAATCCACCCTATCTATTCCTCTCAACATTTTATGAACTTCTATCAGGTCGCCTCTCAACCTTCGTCTCCCCAGGGAAAAGAGTCCCAGCTCCCTCAACCTAACTTCATAAGGCATGCCTCCCAGTCCAGGCAACATCCTTGTAAATCTCCTCTGTACCCTTTCAATAGCTTCTACGTCTTTCCTATAGTGAGGCGACCAGAACTGCGCACAGTACTCCAAATGAGGCCTGACAAGGGTCTTATAAAGTTGTAGCATTACCTCCCGACTCCTAAATTCAATCCCTCAATTAATGGAGGCCAGTACACCATACGCCTTCTTGACCACCTCCTCCACCTGCGAGGCCGATTTAAGAGTCCTGTGGACCCGGACCCCAAGATCCTTCTGCTCTTCAACACTACTAAGAATCCTGCCCTTGATAGTGTACTCGTTCATCCCGTTGGTTCTGCCAAAATGGACGACTACGCATTTATCCGCGTTGAAGTCCATCTGCCACTTCTCCGCCCAGTCCTGCATCCTATTTATGTCCTGCTGCAACTTTTGACATCCTTCCAGACCATCCACAACACCACCGACCTTCGTGTCATCAGCGAACTTACTTACCCATCCCTCCACTTCCTCATCCAGGTCATTTATGAAAATGACAAACAGCAAGGGCCCTAGAACAGATCCCTGGGGCACTCTACTGGTGACTGACCTCCATGCAGAAAAAGACCCATCCACAAGCACTCTCTGCCTTCTGCAGGCAAGCCAGTTCTGGATCCACAAGGCCAAAGGCCCTTGGATCCCATGCCCTCTCACCTTCTCAAGAAGTCTTGCATGGGGGACCTTATCAAACGCCTTGCTGAAGTCCATGTACACCACGTCCACGGTACTTCCTTCGTCAACGTGTTCAGTCACATTATCGAAGAACTCAACCAGGCTCGTAAGGCACGACCTGCCCTTGACAAATCCATGCTGACTATTCCTGATCATGTCAAACCTCTCCAAATGCTCGTAAATCTTGTCCCTCAGAAGCCTCTCCATCAGCTTACCAACCACTGAGGTCAGACTCACCGGTCGGTAATTTCCCGGGCTATCTCTGTTCCCTTTCTTGAAAATAGGAACTACATCCGCAATCCTCCAATCTTCCGGAACCTCTCTCGTCTCCATTGACGACGCAAAGATCATCGCCAGGGGCTCTGCAATCACTTCCCTCACCTCCCACAGTATCCTGGGGTACATCGCATCTGGTCCCGGCGACTTATCTATCTTGATAGAATTCAAAAGTTCTAACACATCCTCCACCTTAATATCCACAAACTCAATCTTTTCCATCTGCTGCAAATCCGTAGCAAAATCTCCCAGATCAGCTTCCACCGTGAATACTGAGGCAAAGTACTCATTAAGCACCTCTGCCATTTCTTCTGGTTCCACACAGACCTTTCCCCCTTCACCTTTTATAGATCCTATCCCTTCTCTTCTCATTCTTTTACCTTTCACATATTTATAGAAGGCCTTGGGATTCTCCTTAATCTTACCCGCCAAGGTCTCCTCATGACCCCTTCTGGCTCTCCTAATTTCCCTTTTAAGCTCCTTTCTACAGTCCTTATACTCCTCAAGATCCTTAACCTCTCCTAGTTCCCTGAACCTTTTGTACACCTTCCTTTTCCTCCTGACTAGGTTCAACACAGCCTTCGTGCACCACGGTTCCCGCGACCTACCAAAACCCCCTTATCTCATCGGAACGTTGTCATGCAGAGCTCCAGACAAACATTCCTTGAATATCCGCCACCTTCCTTCGGTACTTTTCCCTAAGAACGCCTCCTTCCAGTTTATTTGTCCAAGTAACTTCCTGACTTCTTCGTATCTCCCCTTACTCCAGACAAACACCTTCTTAGCCTGCCTGATCCTATCTCGTTCCAATGCAGTTGTGAAGGAGATAGAATTATGATCACCATTCCCAAGATGCTCTCCTACCGAGAGATTCATCACCTGCCCTGGTTCATTCGCCAGTACCAGGTCAAGTACAGCCTCTCCCCTCGTAGGCTTATCCACATACTGTGTCAGGAAACCTTCCTGAACATACCTAACAAACTCCTCCCCGTCCAAACCCCTTACCCTAGGGATATTCCAGTCGATGTTTGGGAAATTGAAGTCTCCCATCACGACAACTCTGTTATTACTACATCTCTCCAGAATCTGTTTCCCTATCTGCACTTCAACTTCCCTGTCACTATTGGGCGGCCTATAGAATACACCCAGCAAAGTTTTCGACCCTTTGCTGTTCGTAACTTCCACCCACAGAGACTCTGTAGATAGTCCCTCCACGGCATCCTCCTTCTCTGCAGCCATGACACTGTCCCTGATCAACAGTGCCACTCCACCACCTCTTCTGCCATCCTCCCTGTCCTTCCTGAAGCATCTGAAACCTGGCACCTGAAGTACCCAGTCCTGTCCCTGAGACATCCAAGTCTCCGTAATGGCCACCACATCACATTCCCAAGCAGCAATCCACGCCCTAAGCTCATCTACCTTATTCACTACACTCCTGGCGTTAAAATAGATACACTTCAGCCCCTCAGTCTGGGCATTTCCCTTCTCCACCCCCTGTCTAACCTCCCTCTCATATTGCCTGCGGTCCTCCCCTACCTGGGAGCTAACATCCTCCGTCCCAGTTTCCCCATCGCAATTCCCTCCCCCCATCCTTTCTAGTTTAAAGTCCCCCCGGTAGCCTGAGCCAGTCTTCCCGCCAAGATATTAGTCCCCCTGGGATTTAAGTGCCACCCGTCCTTACTGTACAGGTCACACCTGCCCCTAAAGAGGTCCCAATGATCTAGGAACCGGAATCCCTGCCCTCTGCACCAGTCCCTCAGCCACACATTCAGCCTCCACCTCATTCCATTCCTGCCCTCATTCTCCCGTGGCACAGGCAGCAATCCTGAGATTACTACCTTTGCTTTTCTCTTCCTCAGCTGCCTACCCAGTTCCCTATAGTCCCTTTTCATGAGTGCCTCCATCTTCTTGCCTACGTCAGTAGTACCTATATGCACTACAACCTCTGGTTCCTTGTGCATGAATCGCAAAAACCCAGCTTGCAGGTGCAGCAGGTGGTCAGGAAGGCGAATGGGATGCTGGCCTTCATAGCAAGGGGGATTGAATATAAAAGTAGGGAGGTCTTGCTGCAGCTGTATAGGGCATTGGTGAGGCCGCAGCTGGAGTACTGTGTGCAGTTTTGGGCGCCGCACCTGCGCAAGGATATTTTGGCCCTGGAGGGAGTGCAGAGGAGGTTTACTAGGCTGATACCGGAGTTGAGGGGATTGAGCTATGAGGAGAGGCTGAATAAACTAGGCTTGTACTCGTTAGAGTTTAGAAGAATGAGGGGAGATCTCATTGAGACGTATAAGATGATGAATGGGATGGATAGGATAGAGGTGGAGAGACTCTTCCCGCTCAAAAAAGACAGTAGGACTAGGGGGCACAGCCTCAAGATAAAGGGGAGGCGGTTTAGAACGGAGTTGAGGAGGAACTTCTTCACTCAAAGGGTGGTGAATCTCTGGAATTCTCTGCCCGTTGAAGTGGTGGAGGCTGCCTCGCTAAATATTTTTAAGAAGCGGGTTGATGGGTTTTTGATAAGAGAAGGGATTAAGAGTTATGGGGAGAGGGCGGGAAAGTGGAACTGAGCCACGACAGATCAGCCATGATCTTATTGAATGGCGGGGCAGGCTCGAAGGGCTAGATGGCCTACTCCTGCTCCTATTTCTTATGTTCTTATGTTCTTATGTTCCTCACCCTCCCCTTTCAGGATGTCTGGGACACGCCCAGAGACATCCCGAATCCCAGCCCCAGGGAGACAAACCACCATCCGCGACTCCCGTCTACGTCCACAAAAACGCCTGTCTGCCCCCCTCACTGTGGAGTCCCCTATTAGCACTACCTTTCTGCTCTCTTTTTTGATTTTTTGACTTACTGGCTCAGCTCCAGAGACCTGGCCACCGCTTCCTCCCTCAGATGAGCTGTCCCCCCCAGTAGTACTCAGGCCGGAGTACTTATTTTGAAGGGGGACATCCACCGGAGTGCTCTCCATCACCCGAGGTTTCCCCTTCCTAATAGTTACCCAAGTGCCCTCTTCCCATTGCCCTGGTGTGACTACTTGCTGATAGCTCCTATCTATAACCTCCTCACTCTCCCAAATGAGCCGAAGGTCCTCGAGCTGCATTTGCAGCTCCTTAACCTGGTTCCGTAGGGTCTGCAGCTCCACACACCGAGCACAGGTGTGGATGTCTGGTAGACCAGGAGCTTCCAAGACCTCCCACATGTTGCATTGGCAACAACATACAGGTCTCACACCCATACTTGCCCCTTTTAGCAACCCAGAGGAAAAAGTAAAAAAAAACCTATAACTTACCTTATCTCTTGGCCCTGAGAGCCAAAGCCCTTACAGCACACACAAAAACAAAAGCAGTCTTACCTGCTCTCAGTCAGAGCCCCTCTCTCTCTCTTTTTTTTAGGTTAGAGGAGGGGGAGGGCTGGGATACTCTACCTATGTAGAGTATCGGGAATCCCCTCCGGTCTAATTTATAGTAGGGGAAAAAAAAACTTGACCCGAGTGCCCTCGCAACTATTTCTGGGGTAAAACTTAAAGCAAGCAAAAAAAACCCACTAAAACAAAGTTAGTTTTTAAAAGAAAGAAAAAGTCGCTGTACTCACCCACAAGCTCTCCACTCGCAAATCGCAGCCTCTCTTCAGTGCTCCCACGGAACAATGTTAAAACAATTGATGTTTTTTATTGTCAGAGGAAGCGAGGAGTGTGGATGGATCCCGAGAGTCACCAAGCTGCACGGGGAGATCAGATTCCCCCACCAGGAAAGACTACCCCGGACACACTACAAGGTACTAAACAGCTAAACTGGCCTGTTCCTAGCTACTGCAGATGTGTGGGCATGTTTGTGTGCATGTGTTTTGGTTATCAATGTGTGAACATAAGATAGAAGAGCAGTAGTGGACAATGCGCCTGTTAAGTCACCGTTTAATAGAATCATAGAAAAACTACAGCAGAAACAGGTCCTTCTACCCACAAGTTGCACCGATCTTATCTCTACCTACTCGGCTTACCTATAACCCTCAATCCTATTAAGTCCTATGTACTCATCCAGAAGTCTCTTCTAAGACCCTAACGAATTTGCCTCCACCACCACCAATGGCAGCCGATTCCACTCACCCACCAACCTCTGAGTGAAAAACTTACCCCTGACATCTCCTCTGTATCTACTCCCCATCACCTTAAACCTGTGTCCTCTTGTGGCAGCAATTTCAGCCCTGGGAAAAAGCCTCTGACAATCCACCTGATCAATACCTCTCAACATCTTATACACCTGTATCAGGTCACCTCTCATCCTTCGTCTCTCCAGGGAGAAAAGGCCGAGCTCCCTCAACCTATCCTCATAAGGCATGCCTCCCAATCCAGGCAACATACTTGTAAATCTCCTCTGCACCCTTTCTGTGGCTTCCACATCCTTCCTGTAATGAGGCGACCAGAAGTAAGCACAGTTCTCCAAGTGGGGTCTGACCAGGGTCTTATACAGCTGCAACATTATCTCCCGACTCCGAAACTCAATTCCTCGATTGATGAAGGCCAGTACACCATAGAACATAGAACATTACAGCGCAGAACAGGCCCTTCGGCCCACGATGTTGCGCCGACCAATTAAAAAAGCAATGACCCTCTAACCTAAACCAATCCCTTTCCATCCAGAAACCTATCCACGGATCTCTTAAACGCCCCCAAACTAGGCGCATCTACAACTGCAGCAGGCAGGGCATTCCAATCCCTCACCACCCTCTGGGTAAAGAACCTACCTCTGACATCCGTCCTATATCTACCACCTCTTAATTTAAAGCTATACGCCTTCTTAACCACATCCTCTACCTGCGAAGCCGATTTGCGAGTCCTATGAACCCGGACCCCAAGATCCTTCTGATCTTCCACACTGCTAAGAGTCTTACTCTTCATATTGTATTCCTTCATCCCATTTGATACGGTTGTGACTTTTAAAGAGCATCTTGACAAGTACGGGAATAGAGGGATATGGTCCCCGGAAAGGTAGGGGGTTTTAGTTAAGTTGGCGCAGACTTGGAGGGCAGAAGGGCTTGTTTTTGTGTTGTAATTTTCTTTGTTCTTTGAAGCCCAGTCCATCACACAAACCAGCCTCCTGTCTGTTCACTCTGTCTACACTTTCTGCTGCCTCGGCAAAGCAGCTAGTATAATTAAAGACACCACGCACCCTGGACATTCTCTCTTCCATGATCTTCTGTCAGGATAAAGATAGCAAAGTCTGAGGTCATGTACCAACTGACTCAAGAACAGCTTCATCCCTGCTGCTGCCAGACTTTTGAGTGGACTTAACTTGCACTAAGTTGATCTTTCTCTATACCCTATATGAGTGTAACGCTACAATCTGTGTTCTCTTGCTTCCTTCTCTATGAACGGTATGCTTTGCGTAGCACGCAAGAAACAATACTTTTCACTGTAGGCTAAGACGTGACAATGTGACACCCCCTTGTTAATTAAAGCTTGTCCAACTCAGGCTTAATTCAAATAAAAAAAAAATCATTTTGCAGGTTGCATAGGTTTTGGTTGTCACACTACCAGTGGATGTTTTGGAGAGGGTGCAAAGAAGTTCACCAGGATGTTGCCTAGTCTGGAGTGTTTTGAGTATGAGGATAAACTCATATTGTTTTCACTCAAGTGATGGAGGCTGGGGTGTGACCCGATAGAGGTCTGCAAAATTATGAGAGGCATAGAGTCATAGAGGTTTACAGCATGGAAACAGGCACTTCAGCCCAACTGGTCCATGCCGTCCTTTTTTTAAGCTAATCCCAATTGCCTGCATTTGGCCCATATCCCTCTATACCCATCGTACCCATGTAACTATCTAAATGCTTTTTAAAAGACAAAATTGTACCTGCCTCTACGACCAACTCTGGCAGTTTGTTCCAGACACTCACCACCCTCTGTGTGAAAAAATTGCCCCTCTGGACAGTTGTGTAATACTCCCCTCGCATCTTAAACCTATGCCCTTTAGTTTTTGACTGCCCTACCTTTGGGAAAAAATACTGACTATATCTAGCTGATCTGTGCCCTTCATTATTTTATAGACCTCGATAAGATGATCCCTCAGCCTCCGATGCTCCAGAGAAAAAAGTCCCAGTCTATCCAGCTTCTCCTTATAATTCAATCCATCAAATCCAGGTAGCACCCTAGTAAATTTTTTCTGCACTCATTCTAGTTTAATAATATCCTTTCTGTAATAGGGTGACCAGAATTACACGTAGTATTCCAAGTGTGGTCTTACCAATGTCTTGTACAGGGTCAACTTTGCCTGCAGAAGGCAGAGAGTGGTTGTGGATGGGTCTTTTTCTGCATGGAGGTTGGTCACCAGTGGAGTGCCCCAGGAATCTGTTCTAGGATCCTTGCTGTTTGTCATTTTCATAAATGACCTGGATGAGGTCATTTAGTAATGACCTCATCCAGGGTTAGTAAGTTTGTCGACAATACGAAGGTTGGTGGTGTTGTGGACAGTCTGGACGGATGTCAGAATTTGCAGTGTGACGTAGATAGGATGCAAGATTGGGCAGAGAAGTGGCAGATGAACTTCAACGCGGATAAATGTGTCATGGTACGTTTTGGCAGGACCAATGGAATGCAGGAGTACAATATCAAGGGTAGGGGTCTTAGGTGGGTTGAAGAGCAGAAGGATCTTGGGGTCCGGGTCCATAGGACACTCAAATCGGCCTCGCAGGTGGAGGATGTGGTCAAGAAGGCGTATGGTGTACTGGCCTTCATTAATCGAGGGATTGAGTTTAGGAGTCGGGAGGTAATGCCGCAACTTTCTAAGACCCTTGTCACACCCCACTTGGAGTACTGTGCGCAGTTCTGGTCGCCTCACTACAGGAAGGATGTGGAAGCTATTGAGAGGGTGCAGAGGAGATTTACAAGGATGTTGCCTGGATTGGGAGGCATGCCTTATGAAGATAGGTTGAGGGAGCTCGGTCTCTTCTCCCTGGAGAGACGAAGGTTGGGAGGCGACCTGATAGAGGTTTATAAAATGTTGAGAGGAATAGATAGAGTGGATTCCATGAGGCTATTTCCCAGGGCTGAAATGGTCAGAACGAGAGGACACAGGTTTAAGGTGCTGGGAAGCAAGTACAGAGGAGATGTTAGCAGTAAGTTTTTCACTCGGTGGTGAGTGAGTGGAATCGGCTGCTGTTGGTGGTGGTAGAGGCAAACGTGCTGGTGTCTTTTAAAAGACTTCTGGATGAGTATATGGGATCTAATGGCATTAGAAGTTACAGATAGTTCTATGGCTTGGTAGGTATAGATGTGATGGGCGCAACGTGTGGCCTGAAGGGCCTGTTTGTGCTGTAGTGTTCTATGTTCAACAAGACATTCCTACTCCTGTTTTCAATGTTCTGACCGAGGAAACCAAGCATACCAAATGACTTCTTCACCACTCTGTCCACCAGTGACTCCACTTTCAAGGAGCTATGAACATGTACCACTAGACCTCATTAGTCTAACTCTCCCCAGTGACCTACCATTAATTGAGTAAGTCCTCCCCTGGTTCAATCTACCAAAATGCATCACCTCACATTTGACTAAAATAAACTCTATTTGCCATTTGTCAGCCTACTGGCCCAATTGATCAAGAGGACACAGGTTGAAAGTGATGGGGAGTAGATACAGAGGAGATGTCAGGGGTAAGTTTTTCACTCAGAGGCTGGTGGGTGAGTGGAATTGGCCGCTGACGGTGGTGGTGGAGGCAAATTCGATAGGGTCTTTTAAGAGACTTCTGAATGAGTACATGGGACTTAATAGGATTGAGGGTTATAGGTAAGCCTAGTAGGTAGGTATATGATCGGCGCAGCTTGTGGGCTGAAAGGCCTGTTTGTGCTGTAGTTCTTTTATGTTCTATCTATTTGCAATTAGAGATAACTTTCTTCACTGTCCATGATGCCTCATTATGATAGTCAGAGGCTTTTTCCCAGGGTGGAGAAGTCAACTGCAAGAGGGCACAGGTTTAAGTTGAAAAATGGTAAGTTTAGAGGGGATGTGCAGGGAAAGCTTTTCACACAGAGTGCTGGTGGCAGCATACTACCTGTGGATTTGGTGGAAGCAGGCACATTAGCCTTATTCAATGTGCATCTTGATAGACAAGTGAGCGGGCGGCTACCAGAGGGATAGCAGCAATGTAGAGGTAATAAGTCATGGGTCTAAATCAGGATTAGGAATCAACGCAGGACTTGTTCTTCTGCTGAATTGTTCTTTGTTTTTTTGCTTAGAATTCCAATGATTGTTAGTGAAGAAATTTCTCACAGTCCTTCGATTGTGCCCATGTTGTAGGTTCCCTTCTCAGAATCTTTTATGTTTCAGTGCAGTCATCTCTCCTTTTTCTAAACCCCATAGAGTTCAGCTCAATTTATTGATCCTCTCATCATAGAGCAATCCCCTCTCTTAGGGACCAATTTAGCGAACTTTTTCTGAAGAATTCCAATGCAAGTATATCTTCTCTGAAGTATGGAGACCAAAATTATACATAGTACTCCAGCTGTGATCTTAGAAAAATCCTGCAGCTTTAGCAAGATTTCGTTGTTCTTGTGCTAATTCCTGACTGTGTGGACTTTGCATGTTCTCCCTGTGTCTGCGTGGGTTTCCTCCAGGTGCTCTGGTTTCCTCCCATAATCATGATGTGGATGTTCCTCCCATAATCCACAGATGTACAGGTTAGATGGATTGGCCATGCTAAGTTACTCCTTGTATAGGTTGGATTGATTTGCCATGGGAAACGTGGGGTTACGGGGGATAGAGCCTGGGCAAGAGACTCTGTCAGAGAGTCGGTGCAGACATGTTGGGCTGAATGGCCTTTCTGCATGGTAGGATTCTATTTTCTTTTATTCTTGTACACCAATCCTTTTGCAATAAAGGCCTAGGTGTCATTTGTTTTCTAAATGGCTGTATCTGCATGTTAACCTTTCAAAATATTGTACAAATATAGCCACGTTCCTCTGAGCATCAACGAATTCGAACTTTGACACCTTTTAAAAAAGATTCTACTCTTCTATTGTAACCTCACACTTCCCCAGTTATACTCCATCTGCCACTTTGTTAACCATTTAGTTGACCATCTGTATATATTTGCAGCTTCCTTGTTTCCTCCTTGCAGAACATAAGAATTAGGAACAGTGTCAGCCATTTGGTCTGTCGAGCCCATTCTGTCCATTCAGTTAGATCATGGCTAATCTGTTTGTGGTATTTCCTGCACTTTCCTGTCTGCTCCCCATAACCTTTCACTCCCTTGTTAACTAAAGCTTGTCCAACTCAGCCTCAATTCACCAACTTGATTGAGTTTTTTTGAAGAGGTGACAAAGATAATTGATGAGGGAAAGGCTGTGGATGTAGTTTATTTGAACTTTCGTAAGGCGTTTGACAAGGCCCCACGTGGCAGACTGATACAAAAACTAAAATCACATGGGATTCGGGGTGGGCTAGCTCGATGGATCCAGAACTGGCTTGGTTACAGAATGATGTGGAGATGTTGGCGTTAGTGACAGAAGTCAGAGAAGCGGTAGAAGGGTGATTCTCAGAATGGGGATCTGTAGCTAGTGGTGTTTCATTATGACCACTGTTGTTTGTAGTATATATAAAGGATGTGGAGGAGAATGTGGATGGTCTGATTAGTAAGTTTGCAGATGATATGAAGATTGGTGGAGGTGCTAATAGTGCCGGGGATTGTCAGAGGATACAACAGGGTGTAAGTAGATTGGAGACTTAGAACATAAAACATTACAGCACAGAACAGGCCCTTCGGCCCACGATGTTGCGCCGACCAGTTAAAAAGCAATGACCCTCTAACCTAAACCAATCCCTTTCCATCCATAAACCTATCCACGGATCTCTTAAACGCCCCCAAACTAGGTGCATTTACAACTGCAGCAGGCAGGGCATTCCAATCCCTCACCACCCTCTGGGTAAAGAACCTACCCCTGACACCCGTCCTATAACTATCCCCCCTTAATTTAAAGCCATGCCCCCTCGTGCTAGCTTTCTCCATCAAAGGAAAAAGGCTATCACTGTCCACCCTATCTAAACCTCTAATCATCTTATATGTTTCAATAAGATCCCCTCTTAGCCGTCTTCTTTCTAACGAAAACAACGCCAAATCCCTCAGTCTCTCCTCATCGGACCTCCCCTCCATACCAGGCAACATCCTGGTAAACCTCCTCTGCACCCTCTCCAAAGCCTCCACATCCTCCCTATAATGTGGGGATCAGAACTGCACACAATACTCCAAGTGCGGCCGCACCAGAGTTGTGCACAGTTGCAACATGACGCTGCGACTCCTAAATTCAGTCCCCCTACCAATAAACGCCAAGACACCGTATGCCTTCTTAACAGCCTTATCTACTTGATTCCCAACTTTCAGGGATCTATGTACACATACACCTAGATCCCTCTGTTCATCCACACTATTCAAAGTCCTCCCGTTAGCCCTATACTCGACACATCTGTTATTCCTACCAAAGTGAATTACCTCACACTTCTCCGCATTAAACTCCATCCGCTACCTCTCGGCCCAGCTCTGCAACCTGTCTAAGTCTCCCTGCAAACTATGACACCCTTCCTCACAATCTACCACACCTCCGACTTTGGTGTCATCAGCAAATTTACTAATCCACCCAACTATACCCTCATCCAGATCATTAATAAAAATTACAAACAGCAGTGGCCCCAAAACAGATCCCTGAGGCACACCACTCGTAACTGAACTCCATGACGAATATTTACCATCAACCACCACCCTCTGTCTCGTATCTGCTAGCCAATTCCTGATCCAATTTCCTAGATTACCCTCAATCCCATACATCTGCATCTTCTGCAGAAGCCTTCCATGGTGAACCTTATCAAACGCCTTACTAAAATCCATATATACCACGTCAACTGCCTTACCCCCATCCACCTCTTTGGTCACTTTCTCAAAAAACTCAATAAGGTTAGTAAGGCACGACCTACCCGCTACAAAACTGTGCTGACTATCTCCAATCAATTCATTACTCTCTAAATAACTATAAATCCTATCCCTAATAATTTTTTCTAAAACCTTGCCCACAACAGAAGTAAGACTCACCGGTCTATAATTCCCGGGGAAGTCTCTGTTCCCCTTCTTAAACAATGGAACAACAATGGGTACAGAAATGGTGGGTGGAGTTTAATCTGGACAAATGGGAGGTGATGCATTTTGGAGGATCAAATTTAGGTGCGAATTGTACTTTAATGGCAGAACCCTGAGGATATCAGCATTCAGAGGGATCTGGGGTGTAGGTCCACAGTTCCCTAAAAGTGGCAACATAGGTGGCCAAGGTAATTCAGAAAGCATATGGCATGCTTGCTTTCATCAACCGGGCATTGAGTATAGGAGTTGGGGAAATTGTGTTTCAGCTATATAAAACCTTGGTTCGACCGCATTTGGAGAATTGATTGCAGATCAGATCACTACATTCTCAGAAGGATGTGGAAGCTTTGGAGAGAGTGCAAAGAAGGTTCACCAGGATGTTGCCTGGTCTCAAGGATGTTGACTATGAGGAGAGGTTGAATAAACCAGGATCGTTTTCACTGGAAAGACAGAGGCTGAGGGGGTGACCTGATAGATGTCTCGAAAATTAGCAGAGGCCTGGACGGTGTATGGCCAGAGGCTTTTTCCTCGGTTGAAAGGGTCAGTTACAAGGGGACACTGGCTCAAGGTGAGAGGGAGTTTAAGGGAGATGTGTGGGGTACGTTTTTCATGCAGAGTGTGATGGGTGCTTGGAACATGTTGCCAAAGGTGGTGGTGGAAGCAGGCACATTAGCAATATTTAAGAGCCTTCTGGATGGGTCCATGAATAGAGGGATGTGGGCGGAGTAAAGGCAGAAGGTTTTTTAGTTTAGTTAGGGCATCATGATTGGCACAGGCTTGGAGGGCCGAATGCCAGTTCCTGTGCTGTGCTTTTTTTGTTCTTCGATCTCTTTGTTGTTAAATATATTCAGTGACCTAGCCTTCACTGCTGTCCGGGGAAGAGAATTCCAAAGACTAACAGAAGCCTTCTGAGAGAAGAAATTCCTTCTCATTTCCAACTTAAGTGTGGGCCCCATTATTTTTAAACTATGGCCTCTAATTCTAGATTGCCCTATGAGGGGAAGCATTCTCCCAGCATCTGTCTGTCAAAGCCCCCTCAGAATTGTTTATTATTTATTTTAAATAAGTCCACTCCTCATTCTTTGACATTTCCATGAGTATCGGCTCAAACTCTTCTTACAGAACAATCTCTTCGTCCCAGGAATCAACCTGGTGACTTGCTCTGGACACCTCCAATCAAATATATCCCTCCTGGATTAAGGAGACCAAAAGCATACACAATCCTACTGGTGTGATCTCACCAGTGTGCTGTACAGTTTGTTCTTGCAATAAAAACTAACATTGCCTTCTTAGTTACTTGCTGCACTTGATGTGAATATTTGTTGTGTATGCACGAGGACGTACAGACCCATCTGTATCGCAGCATTTTGCAGTCTCTGTTTAAATAACGTTATTTTCTATTCTCCCTGCTAAAGTGGAAAATCTTACATTTTCCCCACATTGTGCTCTTTCTGCCAATTTTTCTCTATTCGCTTAGTCTATCTAGATCTGAATTCTCATAATCTAGCCAAACTATTTCTACTAGTACACAGTTTTCAATTTTAAATAGTTTCTAAAAACATAACCAACAGAACACATTCCCAACTGCTGGACTTTGTTGGTTTTCGTTTGTCAAGATTTCTGAACACCAGAGCCCAGTGTTGATTTGTTCTCTGTGCTGGAGTATTGCTTGTGTTGGGTTTTGTTTGTGCTGCATGTCTCTCAATCAATTGTCTCCTTGGCAGATCGCCAGTTGACAGTGGAAGTGTAAGTGATGACAGCGATAGCTCCAGCGAAGAAATTGGTCCTGCGTTACCAACCCAGCTGTGCCGATTAGCTGTTGAGGAAGCGGAGAGTGCTGTGGGCCCCCCTCTACCCCCAGGATATGGCAAATCGCAGTGTGAAACAGATGATGAGGAGAATGAGGAAGAGGATGATGAGGATGAAGTAAGTAAGGTTATTTCTCTGACAAGTTTGGCATTCCATGCCTTCATTCTGTAGTGAGGGTAGTTCATTTGATGTAGTCTATATGGGTTTTAACAAGGCTGAATAGAGGACATAGATTGAAGATTTTGGACAAAGATTGAACGAGGATGTAGAGAGAGTTATTTTGTACAATGAATGGCAACAACTTGTAACGTGGCCTGGGAGGGCAGTGGAAGTAAATGGTGTGTTGTTCGTCCATTGTCATTGATGAGGACCTCAACACCGTGAGTCGTTTTGAGGCTGGTTGCGGTGTGTCCGAAGATGACTGATCAGGCCAATTCGGGCATGGAATGTCCTGGCACATATTGGACAGACTTGTGTAGACACTGTAGTTGTTGCGTTGGTGGCTCTGGACTTGCGTAGCTCGCACTTAGGTTGTGCTTCAGCAATATACCTTGCTTTGTGAGCTTGACAGTCTTTGTGGATTAGGCAGCATCAGGTAGGGCAGTTTTGTGCTCGAGTTTCCCAGGTGGTTGTGTCAATGTCAGGCGACTTCAGGGGGGCCTTGAGCATGTCTTTGAAATGTTTCTTCTGCCCTCCATGTGAGCGTCTTCCAGCAGAAAGTTCCCCAAAAAGGAATTTTTTTTCTGGAAAGTTTATTCTTATTTTTCCCCAGAGTAAAAAAACAGAAAACAAATGCCAGGCAAGATGTTGGAGTGCACCTCTTGCAGGACCTGGGAGATCAGGGAGACCTCTGGTATCCCTGACAACAACACCTGCAAAAGATGCATTCAGCTGCAGCTGCTAGCAAAGCATGTTAAGGAACTGGAGAAGGAGTTTGATGACCCCAGTCTAATTTGGGAGAATGAGAAGTATATAGACAGCAGCCTAAGCAGCAGAACACAGATTGAGAGTTGTAAGAAATGTACAGGCAACAAGCAACAGATGAAATGCTCGAGGAGTATAAAAAATGCAAGAAACTACTTAAGAGGGAAATCAGGAGGGCTAAAAGACAATGAGGTTGCTTTGGCAGACAGAGTGAAGTAAAATCCAAAGAGCTTCTATAGGTATGTTAGGGGCAAAAGGATAGTGTGGGATAAAATTGGTCCTCTAGAAGACCAGATTGGTGGACTGTGTATGGAACCAAAAGAAATGGGGGAGATACTAAATGGGTTTTTTGCATCTGTATTTACTGAGGAAACGGGCATGAAGTCTCCGGAAATGGGCAAACAGGTAGGGAGGTCATGGAACCTTTACAGATTAAAGAGGAGGTGGTGCTGGCTGTCTTGAGGCAAATCAGAGTGGATAAATCCCCAGGACTAGACAGGGTATTCCCACGGACCTTGAGGGAGGCTAGTGTTGAACTTGCAGGGGCCCTGGCAGACATATTTAAAATGTCAATATTCACGGGGGAGGCGCCGGATGATTAGAGGGTGGCTCATGTTGTTCCGTTGTTTAAAAAAGGTTCCAAAAGAAATCCAGGAAATTATAGGCCAATAAGTTTGATGTCGATGATGGGCAAGTTATTGGAAGGTGTGATAAGGGATAGGATTTACAAATATTTAAATATACAGGGACTTATTAGGGAGAGTCAACATGGCTTTGTGCGTGGTAGGTCATGTTTGACCAATCTGAGAGTTTTTCAAGGAGGTTACCAGGAAAGTGGATGAAGGGAAGGCGGTGGATGTTGTCTACCTGGATTTTAGCAAGGCCTTTGACGAGGTCCCCCGTGGGAGGTTAGTTAGGAAGGTTCAGTCACTAGGTATACATGGGAAGGTAGTAAATTGGATTAGACACTGGCTCAATGGAAGAATGATGTGGGAATGCCGGCGTTGGACTGGCGTAAGCGCAGTAAAAAGTCTGACAACACCAGGTTTTAGTCCAACCTATTTATTTGATAATATACTATCATATACTTATATATTGATATATTGATAATATACTTATTTGATAATATAGTATATTATCAAATAAATAGGTTGGACTAAAACCTGGTGTTGTCAGACTTTTTACTGTTTTTCAATGGAAGAAGCCAGAGAGTGGTTGCGGAGGATTGCTTCTCTGAGTGGAGGCCTGTGACTAGTGGTGTGCCGCAGGGATCGGTGTTGGGTCCGTTGTTGTTTGTCATCTATATCAATGATCTGGATGATAATGTGGTAAATTGGATCATCAAATTTGCTGATGATACAAAGATTGGAGGTGTAGTGGACAGTGAGGAAGGTTTTCAAAGCTTGCAGAGAGATTTGGACCAACTGGAAAAATGGGCTGAAAAATGGCAGATGGAGTTTAACACAGACAAGTGTGAGGTATTGCACTTTGGAAGGACAAACAAAGTAGAACATACAGGGTAAATGGTAGGACTCTGAAGAGTGCAGTTGAACAGAGGGATCTGGGAATACAGATACAGAATTCCCAGAAAAGTGGCGTCACAGGTGGATAGGGTCGTAAAGAGTGCTTTTGGTACATTGGCCTTTATAAATCAGAGCATCGAGTATAAAAGTTGGAGTGTTATGGTAAGGTTGCATAAGGCCTTGGTGAGGCCGAATTTAGAGTATTGTTTATAGTTTTGGTCATCTAGTTACAGGAAGGATGTAAATAAGGTTGAAAGAGTGCAGAGAAGGTTCACAAGGATGTTGCCGGGACTTGAGAAGCTGAGTTACAGAGAGAGATTGAATAGGTTAGGACTTTATTCCCTGGAGTGTAGAAGAATGAGGGGAGATTTGATAG
This sequence comes from Carcharhinus amblyrhynchos, assembly GCF_965287045.1. NCBI lineage: Eukaryota > Metazoa > Chordata > Chondrichthyes > Carcharhiniformes > Carcharhinidae > Carcharhinus > Carcharhinus amblyrhynchos. The sequence continues at coordinate 173,894 of NW_027650005.1, read as the reverse complement.
AGGTGTATCAGATTTTGATGGGTATAGATAGAGTGAATGCAAGCAGGCTTTTTCCACTGAGGCTAGGGGAGAATAAAACCAGAGGGCATGGGTTAAGAGTGAAAGGAAAAAAGTTTAAAGGGAATATTAGTGGGGGGGCTTCTTCACGCAGAGAGTGGTGGGAGTGTGGAATGAGGTGCCAGATAAAGTGGTAAATGTGGGGTCACTTTTAACATTTAAGAAAAACTTGGACAAGTACATGGATGAGAGGGGTGGGGAGGGATATGGTCCAAGTGTAGGTCAGTGGGACTAGGCAAAAAATAGTTTGGCACAGACAAGAAGGGCCAAAAGGCCTGTTTCTGAGCTGTAATTTTCTATGGTAAGGGTCGTTTTTTTTTACTTTCGTTTGGGCATCATGGTCAGCACAGGCTTGGAGGGCCGAAGGGCCTGTTCCTGTGCTGGATTGTACTTTGTTCCATGTCAGCGCTTGAGTCACAGCCAATCACAACATATATCAATGATTTGAACCAAAGTATTATTTCCAAGTTTGCTGAGAATGCAACATTTGAAGGGAATATGAGTGGTGGGGAGGATGTAAAGAAGCTTCAGGATTTAGACAAATTAAGTAAATTTGAGGCAAATACTTGGTAGATGCCGTGTTATGTGGATAAATGTGAAATTATCTACTTCGGATAGTGAAACAGAATGGCAGAGTTCCATTTAAATGGTCATAGATTGGGAAATGTTGCTTTGCAAAAGGACCTGGGTGATCTAGTACGCCAACCTTGGTAAAGTCTTGAGATGGATAGAAAGCTGGTTAGCAGATAGGAAGGAAAGAGGTGGCATAAATGGGCCTTTTTGTGACTGGCAGTCAGTGACTAGTGGGGTACTGCAGGGATCTGTGCTAGAACCCCAACTGTTCACATTATATACTAATGATTTGGAAAAAGGAATTAGAATTTATAGGACTCTTGTCTGACCCCACTTGGAGTACTGTGCGCAGTTCTGGCCGCCTCACTACAGGAAAGATGTGGAAGCTATTGAGAGGGTGCAGAGGAGATTTACAAGGATGTTGCCTGGATTGGGAAGCATGCCTTCTAAAGATAGGGTGAGGCAGCTAGGTCTTTTCTCCCTGGAGAGATGAAGGTTGAGAGGCGACCTGATAGAGGTTTATAAAATGTTGAGAGGAATAGATAGGGTGGATTCTCGGAGGCTATTTCCCAGGGCTGAAATGGTCGCTATGAGAGGACACAGGTTTAAGGTGCTGGGAAGCAAGTACAGAGGAGATGTTAGGGATAAGTTTTTCACTGAGGGAGGTGTGAGTGGAATTGGCTGCCATCGGTGGTGGTAGAGGCAAACTCGCTGGGGTCTTTTAAAAGACTTCTGGATGAGTCCATGGGATTGGGAGTTACAGATAGTTCTTTGGCCTGGAAGGTATGGATATGATTGGTGCAACTTGTGGGCCGAAGGGCCTGTTTGTGCTGTAGTGTTCTATGTTAAATGTATTACCTCCAAATTTGCAGATGATGAAATTGTGTGGGAGGGTGACCAATGAAGAGGATGCAAAGATGCTTCAATGTGATTTTGATCAGATGTGTGTGTGGGCATATGCATGGCAGGTGTCGTATAATGTTGATAAATGTGAGGTTATTCACTTTGGGAGCAATTTAAAGTTTATTTATTAGTGTCACAAATAGGCTTACATTAATACTGTAATGAAGTTATAGTGAAAATCCCTTCATCGCCAATCTCTGGCATCTGTTTGGGTAAACTGAGGGAGAATTTAGCCTGGCCAATACACCTAACCCGCACATCTTTTGGACTGTGGGAGGAAACTAGAGCACCCGGAGGAAGCCCATGGAGACACGGTGAGAATATGCAGACTACACAGTCAGTGATCCAAACCTGGAATCGAACCGGCGCCCCTGGCACTGAGGCAGCAGTGCGAACCACTGTGTCACCGCACTCCAATAATAGGAAGACAGATCATTACTTGAATGGGTGTAAGTTGAGAGAGGTGAATACTCAGAAGACATTGACATCATCGTGCATTAGTCAGTGAAAGTAATTGCGCAGAGACAGCAGCTACTTAGGAAGGCAAGTGATATGTTGGCCACCTTCGCAAGAGGATTTGTTAGTAGGAATAGGGGTGTTTTACTGAAATGTACTGGAGTATTGCAGTTTTAGTGTCCTTATCTGAGCAAGGATGTCCTTACTATAATTTGCTGATGTCACCAAGATTGGTGGAACGGCAAATTGTGCGGAGGGTGTGGAGAGTCTGCAGAAGGATCTAGATAGGCTGGGCGAATGGGCCAGGAACTGGCAAATGGAATTTAATGTTGGCAAATGTGAGGTTGTCCACTTTGGTAGGAATAATGGTAGGAAGGACTATTACTTACGTGGCGAAAAACTGCAGCAGGCGACGGTGCAGAGGAACCTCGGGGTTCTTGTGCATGAGTCGCAAAAACCCAGCTTGCAGGTGCAGCAGGTGGTCAGGAAGGCGAATGGGATGCTGGCCTTCATAGCGAGGGGGATTGAATATAAAAGTAGGGAGGTCTTGCTGCAGCTGTATAGGGCACTGGTGAGGCCGCAGCTGGAGTACTGTGTGCAGTTTTGGTCGCCGCACTTACGCAAGGATATTTTGGCCTTGGAGGGAGTGCAGAGGAGGTTTACTAGGCTGATACCGGAGTTGAGGGGGTTGAGCGATGAGGAGAGACTGAATAAACTGGGCTTGTTCTTGTTAGAGTTTAGAAGAATGAGGGGAGATCTCATTGAGACGTATAAGATGTTGAATGGGATGGATAGGATAGAGGTGGAGAGACTCTTCCCGCTCAGAAAGGACAGTAGGACTAGAGGGCACAGCCTCAAGATAAAGGGGGGACGGTTTAGAACGGAGTTGAGGAGGAACTTCTTCACTCAAAGGGTGGTGAATCTCTGGAATTCTCTGCCCGTTGAAGTGGTGGAGGCTGCCTCGCTCAATATTTTTAAGATGTGGGTTGATAGGTTTTTGATAGGCAAGGGGATTAAGGGTTATGGGGAGAGGGCAGGAATGTGGAACTGAGCCACGACAGATCAGCCATGATCTTATTGAATGGCGGGGCAGGCTCGAAGGCCTACAAGGCCTACTCCTGCTCCTATTTCTTATGTTCTTATGAGTACAATGAAGGTTTACCAGGCTGATTCCTGGGATCAAAAAACAAAGAACAATACAGCACAGGAAACAGGCCCTTTGGCCCTCCAAGCCTGTGCCGCTCATGCTTCCAACTGGATTATTCGTTTGTATCCCTCCATTCCCAGTCTGTTCATGTGGCTATCCAGATAAGTCTTAACGACCCCAGCGTGTCTGCCTCAACCACCTTGCTTGGCAGTGCGTTCCAGGCGCCCACCACCCTCTGTGTAAAATATGTCCCTCTGACATCTGTGTTAAACCTTGCCCCCCCTCACCTTGAACCTGTGACCCCTTGTGTTCGTCACCTCCGACCTGGGAAAAAGTTTCCCACTGTTCACTCTACCTACGCCCTTCATAATTTTATACACCTTTATTAGGCCGCCCCTCATCCTCTGTCTTTCCAGGGAGAACTCCCAGTTTACCCAATCTCTCCTCATAGCTAAAACTCTCCATAACAGGCAACATCCTACATTTTCTGTACTCTCTCCAAAGCCTCCACGTCCTTGGCTGGACTGTCAAATGAGGAGAGACTAAATCGGTTTGAGTTATATTCACTGGAGTTCAGTAGAGTGAGAAGAGACCTCGTAGAAACTTAGAACATTCTAACAGGATTAGACAGGGTAGATTCAGAAAGAATGTTCCCGATGGTGGGTGAGTCCAGGACTAGGGGTTATCATTCAGGGCAGGGGGTAAACCTTATAGAACAGAGGTGAGGAGAAATTTCTTCACCTAGAGAGTGGTGAATGTGTAGAATTCACTACCACAGAATGTAGTTGCAGCCAAAACATTGTGTGATTTCAAGAAGTAATTAGATGTAGCTCTTGGGACTAAAAGGGTCAAGGGATATGGGGAGGAAGAAGGGATCAGGATATTGAATTTGATGGTCAGCTATGACCAAATTAAAGGTGGAGCAGGCTCAAAGGGCCAAATGGCCTCCTCCTGCTTCTATGTTTCTAAAAAAAATGACTATTATTAGGGAAATGGTGTTGAGGAAATTGATGGTGGGAAAATCCCAGGGCCTGATAATCTATATTCCAGAGTACTTTACTGATTGGTAGAAAGAAAACAAAGAGTAGGAATAAATGGGTAATTTTCTGAATGGCAGGCAGTGACTCATGGGATGCTGTAGCAATTGTGGCGGCACAGTGGTTATCACTGCTGCCTCAGAGCTCCAGGGACCTGGATTCAATCCTGGCCTTGGGTGACTGTCTTTGTGGAGTTGCATGTTCTCCCTGTGCCTGCATGAGTTTCTTCTGACTGCTTTGTTTTCCTCCCACGGACTATTTTATGAATGTGCTTGGGCCCCAGCTATTCAACTGGGATGGTGAAGTTCTAGAGCACATTAATATTAATGTGGAGGAGATATTAAATGTTTTACTGGGCATCAAAGTGCAAAAATCCCCAGAGCCTGATGAGATGCATCCCAGGCTGCGATGGGAGGCAAAGGAGGAGATTGCAGGGGCCCTGATTGAGATATTTCAGTGTTCACTGGCCACAGGTGAAATGCCAAATGACTCAAGGAAAGCTAATGTGGAACCTTTATTGAAGAAGGGAAGCAGTGATTAGCCAATCAATTACAGGCCAGTTAGTCTAACATCTGTCGCAGGGGAATTGTTGGAAAAATGTCTGGGGTCAGGATTACTCAACATTTGGAAAGTCGGATAGATCAGGGATAGCGCAGATTTTTTGCTGGGAGATCCTGTGAATCGAATGCTTTGAAAAGGTGACTAAATCTATTGACGAGGCTGGCGCAGTTGATGTGGTTTACATGGACTTCATTAAGGCCTTTGACAAGTTAGAGCATAGAACATTACAGTGCAGTACAGGCCCTTCGGCCCTCGATGTTGCGCCGACCAGTGGAACCAATCTAATGACCCTCTAACCTAAACTATACCAATGTTATCCATATGCCTGTCTGCTGACCATTTGAATGCCCTTAAAGTTGGCGAGTCCACAACTACTGCAGGCAGGGCATTCCATGCCCTTACTACCCTCTGAGTAAAGAACCTGCCTCTGACATCCGTCCTATAATTACCGTCCCTCAATTTAAAGCTATGTCCCCTCGTGTTAGCCATCACCATCCGAGGAAAAAGGCACTCACTGCCCACCCTATCTAACCCTCTGATCATCTTGTATGCCTCAATTAGGTCACCTCTTAACCTTCTTCTCTCTAATGAAAATAACCTCAAGTCCCTCAGCCTTTCCTCATAAGACCTTCCCACCATACCAGGCAACATCCTGGTAAACCTCCTCTGCACCCTTTCTAATGCCTCCACATCTTTCTTATAATGTGGCGACCAAAACTGTACACAATACTCCAAGTGCGGCCGCACCAGAGTTTTGTACAGTTGTAACATGATCTCACGGCTCCGAAATTCAATCCCTCTACCAATAAAAGCTATTGGGTTCCACATGGAAGACTGGTCCAAAATGTTACGGCCCATGGGATCCAGTACATGTTGGCAAATTGGATCCTAATTTGTCTTGTTAATAGGAGCAAAGGGCTGATGGAAGATTGCTTCTGTGATTCATAGGATTGGAATAAGTTACTTGTGGAATCCCTGCAGTGCAGAGGAAGGCCATTTGGCCGTCGAGCTTGCACCGGCCACAATCCCACCCAGACACTATCCCCAGAACTCCACATATTTACCCTGCTAATCCCCTGACACGAGGGTAAACTTAGTCTGGCCAATTAACCTAACCTGCACATTTTTGGACTGTGGGAGGAAACTAGAGCATCCGGAGGAAACCCATGCGGACACGAGAATGTGCAGCCTCCACACAGACAGTGACTTGAGGCCAGAATTGAACCTGGGTCCCTGCTAACCATTGAGGAATGGAGTTTAGAGTCGAGAGATAATGTTGCAGCTATATAGGACCCTGGTCAGACCACACTTGGAGTACTATGCTCAGTTCTGGTCGCCTCATTACAGGAAGGACGTGGAAGCTATTGAAAAGGTGCAGAGGAGATTTACAAGGATGTTGCCTGGATTGGGAAACATGCCTTATGAAGATAGGTTGAGGGAGCTAGATCTTGTCTCCCTGGAGAGACGAAGGATGAGGGGTGACCTGATAGAGGTGCATAAGATGTTGAGAGGTATTGATCGAGTGGATAGTCAGAGGCTTTTTCCCAGGGCTGAAATGGTTGCCACAAGAGGACACAGGTTTAAGATGTTGGGGAGTAAGTGCAGAGGTGATATCAGGGGTAAGTTTTTCACTCACAGCGGTGGGTGCATGGACTGGGCTGCTGGCAATGGTGGTGGAGGCAGATTCTTTTAAGAGACTTTTAGCTAAGTACGTGGAACTTTTTGTTTGGTAGCCCAAGCTTTTGGAGCGCTGCCTGTTTAGGTGAGTCCAGGTGAAGGAGCAGCGCTCTGAAAGCTCGTGTTACCAAATAAACCTGGTGTTGTGAGACTTCTTACTGTGCCCACACCAGTCCAACACTGGCATCTCCTCACCAAAGGATACAGATACTTTTTGAACTGGGTTGAGGAGAAATTTCTTCACCCACAGAATGGTAAGTCTGTGGAATTCACGACCACAGAAACCAGTTGAGGCTGTTAGCGCGAGTGTGCAAAACAACCACTACAGACTCAGGGTGAAGTTCAATAACGGCACAGCTTTATTTTCTTTTTACATCGACGGAGAAACAAAGCCTGGACGTACAATCGGACTGTCCTGAAAGTGCTCTAAAGACTCCCCCACAATGGGCTATAGTTATACCTGAACTTTGCGTTTCAAATGCTAATCCTTTATTTCCAGTGTTTGACTTCAGCCATGCTGTTTCGACGTTTTCGAGTGTTGGAGCAATTGTTTTAAGTGTGTGTTAATCGTTTTTGTCTGGTTGATTATCAATGGTCTGGAATCTCTGGGGTTTGAACTATAGGTGTGTTATTGATCTCAAGAGTTTTGAGGGGCCAGGGATGCTTTCCTTAACTGTGTTAATTTTAGGTGTCTCCATGGGTTGTTTGACTGGTGAGGAAGTGCTGATTTTGATGGGGTGGGGATGTGTTCTTTAATTTAGTTCCTGCAAGTGCCATCCTGTCCCATTTCCCTTATGTGCGAGCCCTCATTTGCATTATAAGAGCATGCTCATGCCTACTGATCAGTGTCTGTTACTTTGTGATTTTAGTGGAGGGCTCTGAGGATAGCTTTAGTTTGCTTCCATTTTGTGTGCCCAATTTCATTAAATTTGTTGTCCGATAACAAGGCCAAAACATTGTATTTTTTTCAAGAAAGAGTGAGGTATAGCTCTTGGGGTGCAGGTTCTCGAGATATGGGAGGGGAACGTGGAATCATGGTAATGAATTGAACGCTCAGCGATGATCATAATGCTGGTGGAGCAGACTTGAAAGGCTGAATGGCCTACTACTGCTCCGATTTTCTATATTTCTATGAACTCATTGTTTGAAGCTGGCAGAGTACTGATGTCCCTTTGTCTTTTGGCAGGATCCTGTGAAACGGATACCAGACTCGCATGAAATCACACTAACCCACAGCAGGAAAACTGTGAGTGAGGCTTCTCTCCAGCTTCGGGATTATCCTGGCTCTGGCAGTATTAAGTCTGACAACACCAGGTTTTAGTCCAACCTATTTATTTGATAATATACTCGCAAGCTTTCGGGTTAGCCCCTTCGTCAGGTGAAGGGGCTAACCTGAAAGCTTGCGAGTATATTATCAAATAAATAGGTTGGACTAAAACCTGGTGTTGTCAGACTTTTTACTGTGTTTACACCAGTCCAACGCCGGCATACCCACATCTGGCAGTATTCACAGCAAAAGTCTGACAACACCAGGTTTTAGTCCAACCGATTTATTTGATAGTAAACGCACAAGCTTTCGAGGTTTCCCTCTTTGTCAGGCGAATGGAGAGTTCTGGCCTCAGACAGAGCATATAAAGCACAGACAGTTTAGAGATTACTGATTAGAATGCGAATCTTTACACCTAACCTGCTGTTCAAGTCCTAAAGTGGCCGACAATGTGAGTGGAAGGAGCACTGATCACAGGTTAAAGAGATGTGTATTGTCTCCAGACAGCACAGTGAGTGAGGTTTTGCAAACCCAGGCAAGTCACGGGGGTTACAGATAGTGCGACATGAACCCAAGATCCCTGTTGAGACCGTCCTCATGTGTGCGGAACTTGGCTATCAGTCTCTGCTCAGCGACTCTGCGCAGTCGTGTGTCGTGAAGGCCGCCTTGGAGAATGCTTACCTGAAGGTCAGAGGCTGAATGCCCGTGACCACTGAAGTGTTCGCCAACAGCAAGGGAACAGTCTTGCCTGGTGATTGTCGAGCGATGTTCATTCATCCGTTGTCGTAGCGTCGGCATGGTCTCCCCAATGTACCATGCTTCGGGACATCCTTTCTTGCAACGTATCAGGTAGACAATGTTGGCCGAGTTGCAAGAGTATTTACCGTGTACCTGATGGATGGTATTCTCACGTGTGATGATGGTATCCGTGTCGATGATCCGGCATGTCTTGCGGAGGTTGCTGTGGCAAGGTTGTGTGGTGTTGTGGTCACTGTTCTCCTGAAGACTGGGTAGTTTGCTGCGAACAATGGCCTGTTTGAGGTTGTGTGGTTGTCTGAAGGCAAGAAGTGGGGGTGTGGGGATGGCCCTGGCGAGATGATCTTGGTGTTTACCCCAGTCCAATGCCGGCACATCCACATCTGGCAGTATTCACCAGTCATCCATGTTTGTGATTCAGAATTCCTGACTGAGTGTACTTCTGTTCCTTTCTGTGCTTCTGAGCTATCGGGCACTGGACTGGACAGTGATAGGCCAGATTGAAGGAATTATCTGTGTTGGGACCCGTCTGGCCTGGCAAGGTGTTATTCCGTGGCCTGAAATCGACAAACCGATTAAATTTAAATTTAAAAGAAAGGGAGTAACAAAACCTCTTCTGGCAAATAAACCTGTTGGACTTGAATCTGGTGTTGTGAGACTACTTGCTGTGTCCATCCCAGTTCAACATCAGCAAATCCACATCGTGGCAAATTAATAAATGTGATAATTTTGTATTGGGGCAGTTAAAGGGAAGATATTGAAGGAATTGGCTAGCAGATAGGAGACAGAGGGTGGTGGCTGATGGTAAATATTCGTCATGGAGTTCGGTTACGAGTGGTGTGCCTCAGGGATCTGTTTTGGGGCCACTGCTGTTTGTAATTTTTATTAATGATCTGGATGAGGGTATAGTTGGGTGGATTAGTAAATTTGCTGATGACACCAAAGTCGGAGGTGTGGTAGATTGTGAGGAAGGGTGTCATAGTTTGCAGGAAGACTTGGACAGGTTGCAGCGCTGGGCCGAGAGGTGGCGGATGGAGTTTAATGCGGAGAAGTGTGAGGTAATTCACTTTGGTAGGAATAACAGATGTGTTGAGTATAGGGCTAACGGGAGGACTTTGAATAGTGTGGATGAACAGAGGGATCTAGGTGTATGTGTACATAGATCCCTGAAAGTTGGGAATCAAGTAGATAAGGTTGTTAAGAAGGCATACGGTGTCTTGGCGTTCATTGGTAGGGGGATTGAATTTAGGAGTCGCGGCGTCATGTTGCAACTGTACACAACTCTGGTGCGGCCGCACTTGGAGTACTGTGTGCAGTTCTGGTCCCCACATTACAGGAAGGATGTGGAGGCTTTGGAGAGGGTGCAGAGGAGGTTTACCAGGATGTTGCCTGGTATGGAGGGGAGGTCCTATGAGGAGAGACTGAGGGATTTGAGGTTGTTTTCACTGGAAAGAAGGCGGCTAAGAGGGGATCTTACTGAAACATATAAGATGATTAGAGGTTTAGATAGGGTGGACAGTGATAGCCTTTTTCCTCGGATGGAGAAAGCTAGCACGAGGGGGCATGGCTTTAAATTAAGGGGGGATAGTTATAGGACGGATGTCAGGGGTAGGTTCTTTACCCAGAGGGTGGTGAGGGATTGGAATGCCCTGCCTGCTGCAGTTGTAAATGCGCCTAGTTTGGGGGCGTTTAAGAGATCCATGGATAGGTTTATGGATGGAAAGGGTTTGGTTTAGGTTAGAGGGTCATTGCTTTTTAACTGGTCGGCGCAACATCGTGGGCCGAAGGGCCTGTTCTGCGCTGTAATGTTCTATGTTCTATGAAAGACTTAGAACAAACTGTTTAAAGGTTGAAGAAAAGTTTGAATGATAGAGGATGAGGAATTGCGTGGAATGGGAGGAAGTCCATGTGATTTGTCACTGGACAGAGGGCCAAGAGTGTTCATGTTTTTGCTGTTTTTATCGACCATACTTTTGGAGGGGAGGGGATGCTGAGACAATCATTACTAGATCATCTCTGTTGCTTCAATGGCCAGTGGAGGAGAGACTGACCTTTCTGATTCTGCCTCCAGGTGTCAGCACTGGGACTGGATCCCTCGGGGGCACGGCTGGTCACTGGGGGCTACGATTATGAGGTGAAGCTCTGGGACTTTGCAGGAATGGATGCCTCACTGCAAGCTTTCCGGTCATTGCAGCCCTGTGAATGGTGAGTGGCTCCACCATGAACCCCTCCATTTATCAGGCTGTATTCTCGTGTCTCCTCCCCACCCCCTCCAAATCCCCCTCCAACCCACTGTCCCCAACCTGTCTCCAATCCTCCTAAATTTCCAAACCCCTGTTTCCCCATATACTCGTCAAGCTCCCTGAAGACTGTCTAAATAGTATGATCAAAAGTAGTCAGCATGGCTTTGTTAAAGGCAAATTGTGTCTTACGAGCCTGGTTGAGTTTTTTGAAAATGTGACTAAACATGTTGACGAAGAGCGGTAGATGTGGTTTATATGGACTTCAGCAAGGCGTTTGATAAGGTCCCCCATGCAAGGCTTCTTCAGAAAGTGAGAGGGCATGGTATCCAAGGGGATGTTGCTTTGTGGATCCAGAACTGGCTTGCCCGCAGAAGGCAGAAAGTGGTTGTAGATGGGTCTTTTTCTGCATGGAGGTCGGTCACCAGCGGAGTGCCCCAGGATCTGTTCTGGGACCCTTGCTGTTTGTGATTTTTATAAATGACCTGTTTGAGGAAGTGGAGGGATGAGTTTGCCGACGACACGAAGGTCGGAGCTGTTGTGGATAGTCTGGAGGGATGTCAGAAGTTGCAATGAGACATAGATAGGATTCAAGACTGGGCAGAGAAGTGGCAAATGGTCTTCAACCTGGATAAACTTGTAGTGGTACATTTTGGCAGGTCAAATGGGATGAAGGAGTATCGTATTAAGGATAAGACTCTCAGCAGTGTAGAAGATCAGAAGGATCTTGGGGTCCAGGTTCATAGGACTCTCAAATCGGCCTTGCAGGTCAAGGATGTGGCTAGGCAGCGTATGGTGTACTGGCCTTCGTCAATTGAGGAATTGAGTTTAGGAGTCGGGAGGTAATGCTGCAGCTGTATAAGACCCTGGTCAGACCCCACTTAGAATACGTGCTCAGTTCTGGTCGCCTCATTACAGGAAGGATGTGGAAGCCATAGAAAGGGTGCAGAGGAGATTTACAAGGATGTTACCTGGATTGGGTGGCATGCCTTGTGAGGATAGGTTGAGGGAGCTTGGTCTTTTCTCCTTCGAGAGACGAAGGATGAGATGGGACCTGATAGAGGTTGTATAAGATGATGAGAGGTATTGATCAGACTCTGAGGCTTTTCCCCAGGGCTGAAATGGCTGCCTCAAGAGGACACAGGTTTAAGGTGCTGGGGTGTAGGTACAAAGGAGATGTCAGGGATAAGTTTTTCACTCAGAGGGTGGTGGGTGAGTTGAATCGGCTGCTGTCGGTAGTGGTGGAGGCAAATTCGTTAGGGTTTTTTTAAAAGACTTCTGGATGAGGACATGGGATTTCATAGGATTGAGGGTTATAGGTAAGCCTAGTATGCAGGGATATGATTGGTGCAGCTTGTGGGCTGAAGGGCCTATTTGTGCTGTAGTTTTTCTGTGATTCTGTGAAAAAGTTCCCTCCTGATCACAAAATGCCTTGTTAACTCTGGTGCTCGGGTCAGTGAGTGGGGTGGGATGGTGGTTGAGCAGGGGGGAGCAAAGGAAGAATTGAAATGGAAGATGGTACATTTGGGTGCTGTGCTTTATTATCTTCGATCTTTTGTTTTAGCCATCAGATTAAATCGCTGCAGTACAGCTCAACGGGTGATGTGATTCTTTGCGTGGCTGGCAGTGCCCAGGCCAAGGTGTTGGATCGTGATGGCTTCCAGGTGATGGAGTGTGTGAAGGGAGATCAGTACATTGTTGATCAAGCGAAGACCAAGGTACCAGAGAAATATTTATTGGGGAAGCAGCACTATGATAGCCTCAGTGTTAATGATGATGTGATTTGATTTATTATTGTTACATGTATTCGTATACAATAAGAAGTGTTGTTTCTTGCACGCTATACAGACAAAGCATACCATTCATAGAGAAGGAAAAGAGAGAGAGAGCACAATGTAGTGTTAGTGTCATAGCTAGGGTGTACAGAAAGATCAACTTAATGAGAGGTAGGCCCATTTAAAAGTCTGGCAGCAGGGGAGAAGCTGGTTTTGAGTCAGTTGGTACGTGATCAGACTTTTGTATCTTTTTCCTGACGGAAGAATGTGGAATAGTGCATGTCTGGGTGCATGGAGTCCTCAGTGATGTTGGCTGCTTTTCTGAGGCAGCGGGAAGTGTAGACAGAGTCAATGACAGGACGCTGTGAATTGCGCGAGGAATTGGGCTACATTCATGACTTTTTGTAGTTTCTTGTGTCCTTGGGCAGAGCAGGAGCCATACCAAGCTACATTACAACCAGAAAGAATGCTTTCTATGGTGCATCTGTAAAAGTGGTGAGAGTCATAATGGACATGCCTTTGGAGAAAGCACAGAAAAGGTTTACCAGGATATTGCCTGCTATGGAGAGTATTAGCTCTGAGGAGAGATTGAATAAACTGGGAGTAGTGTTCTCCCTGGAAAGACAGAGGCTGAGGGTGACCTGACAGAAGTTTAGAAAATTATGAGGGGTATGGATAGGGTGACAGTTGGAAATTTTTTCCCGGGGAGAAATGACAATTACAAAGGGGCACAAGTTCAAGATAAGGGGGAAAGGTTCAGTGGAGATGTGCGGGGAAAGTTTTTTACGCAGAGGGTGGTGGGGACTTGTAATGCATTGCCAAGGGGTGGCACGGTATCAAAGCTTCACAGTGCCAGGGACCCGGGTTTGATTCCCAGTTTGGGTCACTATCTGTGTGGAATTAGCACATTCTTTCTGTATCTGCATGGTTCCCTCTGGGTGCTCTGGTTTCCTCCCACATTGAGAAAGACATGCTGGTTAGGCGCATTGACTAGGACAGGTGCTGGACTGTGGTGAATAGGGGAATTTCACAGTAACTTCATTGCGGTGTTAATGTAAGCCTTACTTGTGACTAATAAATAAATTTTTTTCAGGAAGTGAAGTGAATGAAGCGGTTATGTTCGCTACATTTGAGACTTATCTTGACAGGCATATGAACAGATGGGCAATAGAGGGATATAAGCAGTTGGACTGGATAGGACAACGTGCACAGGCTTGGAGGGCTGATGTGCTTGTTCCTGCGCAGTACTGTTTTTTGTTCTAATACTTTGAAATGTGCCACAGGGATAGGTGCTGAGTCCACTGTTGTTTGTCATTTGTATTAATGATTTGGATGAGAATATAGGAGGCATGGTTGGTAAGTTTGCAGATGACAGCCAGATTGGCGGCAGAGTGGACAGTGAAGTAGGTTAGGGTTAGGATTGGACCAGTGGGCTGACGAATGGCAGATGGAGTTTAAGTTAGACAAATGCAAAGTGATGCACTTTGGTAGATTGAACCAGGACAGGACTTAGTCAGTTAATGATAGGGCGCTGGGGAGAGTTACAAAACAAAGGAATCTCGGAGTACATGTTCATAGCTCCTTGAAAGTGGAGTCACAAGTGGTCAGAGTGGTGAAGAAGGCATTCGGTATGCTTGGTTTCATTGGTCAGAACATTGAATACAGGAACTGGGATGTTTTGTTCAAATTAGGACACCTAGAAAAGAACGGTTCGATCAAGCAGACGTAGCATGGATTTGTGAAGGGGAAGTCGTGTTTGACGAATCTGCTGGATTTTTATGAAGATGTGACAAGTGCGGTAGACAGAGGGGAACCGGTAGATGTGTTTTTAATTTCCAAAAGGCGCTCGATAAGGTGCCTCACAAAAGGTTGCTGCAGAAGGTTAGGGTACACAGAGTTGGGGGTAAAGTGTTGTGTGGATTGAGGATTGGCTATCTAAGCGGAAGAAATCCCACAACACCAGATTAAAGTCCAAACAGGTTTATTTGTAGCAAAGGCCCCAAGCTTTCGGGACAGCCTGTCCCTTCGTCACGTGGCTGGGAGTTCCCTGTTTGGACGTTAAACTGGTGTTGTGGGATTTCTTTCTGTTTTACCCCAGTCCAACGCCAGCATCTCCACATCATATCTAACAGGAAGCAGACGATTGGAATAAATGGGTGCTTTTCTGGTTGGCAGTTGGTGACTAGTGTGTGCCGCAGGGATTGGTGCTGGGGCCTCAACTGATTACCATATACGTAGACGATCTGGAGGAGGGGGCTGAGTGTAGGGTAGCGAAATTTGCTGATGACACGAAGATGAGTGGAAAAACGAATTGCGTGGAGGACGCAGAAAGTCTGCAGAGACATCTGGATAGGCTGAGTGAGTGGGCGAAGACCTGGCAGATGGAGTATAATGTTAGCAAATGTGAGGTTATCCACTTTGGAAGAAATAATAGCAGGATGGAATATTATTCAAATGGTGAAAAGTTGCAGCATGCTACAGTGCAGAGGGACCTGGGGGTCCTTGTGCACGAATTGCAAAAACCCAGTCTGCAGGTGCAGCAGGTGATCAAGAAGGTGAATGGGATGTTGGCCTTTATAGCGAGGGGGATAGAATATAAAAGTAGGGAGGTCTTGCTGCAACTGTACAGGGTACTGGTGAGACCGCAGTTGGAGTACTGTGTGCAGTTTTGGTCCCCTTATTTGCAAAAGGATATATTGGCCTTGGAGGGAGTTCAGAGAGGGTTCACCAGGCTGATACTGGAGATGAGTGGGTTAGCTTCTGAGGAGAGATTGAATAGACTGGGCCTGTACTCGTTGGAGTTTAGAAGGCTGAGGGGGGAATCTTATAGAGACTTAGAAGATAATGAAGGGGCTGGACAGGGTAGAGGTAGAGAGATTCTTCCTGCTCAGAAAGGAAACCAGAACTGGAGGGCGCAGCCTCGAAATAAGTGGAGTTTAGAACAGAGTTGAGGAGAAACTTCTTCACCCACAGGGTGGTGAATCTCAGGAATTCTCTGCCCATTGAAGTGGTGGAGGCTACCTCGTTGAATATGTTTAAGTCACAGGTAGATAGATTTCTGATCGTTACGGGAATTAAGGGTTATGGGGAGCAGGCGGGAAAGTGGAACTGATCCACTTCAAATCAGCCATGGTCTTATTGAATGGCGGGGCAGGCTCAAAGGGCTAGATGGCTTACTCCTGCTCCTATTTCTTATGTTCTTATGTTTTAAGTTGTAGAACACATTGGTAAAGCCACACTTGGAATACTGTGTGTAGTTCTGGTCACCCTATCATGGAAAGGATATTATTAAACTAGAAAGAGTGCAGAAAAAAATTATTAGGTGCTACCGGGAGTTGATGGTTTGGGTATCAGGAGAGGCTGGATAGACTGGGAGTTTTCTTCTCTGGAGCATAGGAGGCTGAGGGATGATGATTTCATAGAGGTCTGTAAAATAATGAGGGGCACAAATCAGCTCGAAAGTCAATATCTTTTCCCAAAGGTAGAGGAGTCTAAAACTAGAAGGCATAGATTGAAGGTGAAAATGGCAAGATACAAAAGTGTCCAGACACTTTTCAGCCGCAGAATGGTGAGTGTCTGGAGCAAACTTCCAGAGGTAGTAGTAGAGGCAGAACAATTTTGTCCTTTAAAAAGTATTTAGATAGTTAATGGATAGTGTGAGTATTGAGCGATATAGGGGTCAAATGTGGGCAATTGCGATTAGCTTAGGGGTTTTAAAAAAGAAAAAAGAGTCCCTGTGATCGGCGCAACTTGTGGGCCGAAGGGCCTGTTTGTGCTGTAGTGTTCTATGTTCTAAGGTGCCTGTTGTCAAGTTTGTGTTCGTAAAGTTATTAAAAAATTGTAAAATGTTAAGAGTTGTAAAATTTTATAGTTTTTTTTAAATAGTGGTGTTTTTAAAAGAGATGCAGTTTCAAACTTCAAGTAGACAGAGCATCGAGTGAAACAATGTACCAGAGGCAACAACAGGGTTGCTTTGCTAACAGACTTCAGCTATTTGAAATATAACATGTTTTTGAATTTTAACCAATCAATTTGAAATAGGCATTTGAATAGCAGCAGCCGATCGGATTTCAATTTGTTGTTTTGATACCTGTAAACCAATCCTATTGTGGGGAATTTTGCTACGTTATCAGGGTTTGAAAAGCCACAGCTCCCAGCTCAAGAGCCAGACAGCTTCTGCCATAGTTCACAGCTTGAGAGAGAGAGAGACACACATCACTCTTTAACAATGTAACAGCCACATTTCTTAAAATGTGACTTTCTTAAAAGAAAGTCTTGTCTCAATTGTGAAGGTAGTAAGAGAAAATAAAGAATGTCGAAGATGTTGGGAGACAGCAAACCTGACTATATTCTGAGAGTGACTAAAAGTTCTATTATTTTGTTAATAAGTGGTAATTGTAATTATGTAAACAGCATTCTATTAGAATAGTGTCTTATTTGGTTTGCTAATAGATTAGTTAACCTGTTTGCTGTTAGTTATCAGAATAAAGTGTTACTTGTTGATTTTACAGAGCCTCAGGTAGTAATTTTGATTTACATAGAATCTCCCCAGTAGTAACAAACTTCCCGGCCAGGATATTGGTCCCCCTGGGATTCAAGTGCTACCCGTCCTTTTTGTACAGGTCACACCTGCCCCTAAAGAGGTCCCAATGATCCAGGAACCTGAATCCCTGCCCCCTGCTCCAATCCCTCAGCCACGCATTCATCCTCCACTTCATTCCATTCTTGCTCTCACTTTGTCATGGCACAGGCAGCAGTCCCGAGATTACCACCTTTGCATTCCTCCTTCTCAACTGTCTACTTAACTCCCCATATTTTCTTTTCGTGACCCCTTCCCTTTTCCTACCTATGTCAGCGGTATCAATATGCACCACTACCTCTGGCTCCTCTCCCTCCCACTTCAGGATTTCTGGGATGCGACCAGAGACATCGTGGATCCTGGCACCAGATAGGCAAACCACCATCCGAGATTCTTGTCTGCCTCCACAAAATCGCCTGTCCAACCCACTCACTGTAGAGTCCCTGATTAATCCTGCCTTTCTCCTCCTCTCCTTACCCTTCTGGGCTACTGGGCCGGTCTCTGCGCTAGAGGCACGGCCACTGCTGCTTCCACCAGGTGGGTTGTCCCCCTCAACCTTACTCAGACAGGAGTACTTACTGTGAAAGGGCACATCCACCGGGGTGCTCTCTAGCACCTGAGCTTTCCCCTTCCTGACCGTGACCCACTTGTCTACGTGCCCTGATGTGACCACCTGCCAGTAACTCCCATCTATCACCACCTCATTTTCCCTGACTAGGTGAACGTCCTCGAGCTGCAATTCCAGTTCCCTAACACGGTCCCTTAGGAACCGCAGCTCAACTTACCTGGCACAGATATGGACGTCCGGGAGGCCAGGAGCTCCCACATCCGACACTGGGAACAGCAGACTGGCCTCACACACAGAATTCCCCATTTTTAAAGAACGCAGAAAAAGTAATTAAGAATTAGTCCTACCTTGACTCGCCTGTTTCCGCTGAAGCCCGATGAGCCAAAGCCCTTTAGCTCTCACTCTGCGCCCTGCTCACTACGCTGCCTGCTGTCGAGTGCGGTCTGCATTTTGTACCTCACGCGCTTAAAAAAAAACCCTTCCCAGCTCACCCTGTGGCCCACTTCCACTTTATTTTTAAAGTAACTTTTTCAAAAACAGAAACCCCGTGGAAAAACTTGAACAGTTCAGCGCTTATGTGCCTCAAATCGATCCTTTTCTCAGCTTGCTCCAACGAACAATGTCAGGTTAAAGTCCTACAGGTTTTTTTGGTAGCATGTGCTTTCGGAGTGCTACTCCTTCATCAGGTGAGATGAGGGAGCAGCGCCCCGAAAGCTCATGGTGCTAAATAAACTGGTTGGATTTGAATCTGGTGTTCTGCGACCTCTTATTGTGCACACCCCAGTCCAATGCTGGCATCTCCACATCACAATATGGATTCACTGAGGGGAAGTCATGCTTGACGTATCTATTGGAATTCTTTGAGGATGTAACTAGTGGAATTCAGAAACGAAGAAGCAGTGGATGTGTTTTATTTAGACTTTTAGAAGGCTTTTGATAAGACCTCACACAGCAGACTATGTAAAGTTAAAGCACATGGGATTGCAGGTCGTGGTCTGTGGTGAATTGAAAATAGGTTTACACATAAGCCAAGAGTTGGCAAAAGTGGGTCTTTTTATGATTGACAGGCAGTGAATAATGGGGTACCACAGGGATTTCTGTGCTCAGACCCGAACTGCTCACATTGTTTCAATCACTGGGAACATAGAACAGAGTAAAAAGTCTGACAACACCTGGTTTTAGTCCAACCACTTTATTTGATAGTAAACGCACAAGCTTTTGGGTTAGTCCCTTTGTCAGGTGAACTCTCCATTCACCTGACGAAGGGACTAACCCGAAAGCTTGTGCGTTTACTATCAAATAAATCAGTTGGACTAAAACCAGGCGTTGTCAGACTTTTTACTGTGTTTACCCCAGTCCAACGCCAGCACATCCACATCATGACATAGAACAGTACAGCACAGTACAGGCCCTTTGGCCCTCAGCGTTGTGCCGAGCTATGTCCAAGCCCAAGATCAAGCTATCCCACTCCCTATCATTCTGGTGTGCTCCATGTGCCTATCCAACAACCACTTGAAAGTTCCTAAAGTGTCCGACTCCAGTATCACAGCAGGCAGTGCATTCCACACCCCAACCAGTCTCTGAGTGAAGAATCCACCTTGGACATCCCTCCTATATCTCCCACCATGAACCTTATAGTTATGCCCCATAGTAACGGCTAAGTGGTGGAGGTAGCCTCCACCACTTCCACGGGCAGAGAATTCCAGAGATTCACCACCCTTTGAGTGAAGAAGTTCCCACTCAACGCTGATCTAAACTGCCCCCCCCACCTTATCTTGAGGCTGTGAAACTGCCCCCCACCTTATCTTGGGTGGAGATGAGGAACAGTAAGGGGAGGAAGACGCTGGTGGGTGTCATCTATCGGCCCCCAAATAATGACCTGGTGGTGGGGCGGGCTATAAACGTGCAAAGAAATGCGGTGTGCAGGAATGGGACAGCGATAATTATGGGGGATTTCAATCTACATATTGATTGGTCGACCCATGTTGGACACGGTGGGCTTGAGGAAGAGTCCTTGGAATGCTGCCAGGATAGTTTCCTTGAACAGTGTGCGTTGGAGTCGACGAGGGAGCGAGCTATCTTAGATTTGGTGTAATGTAATGAGGCAGGTAGAATTAGGGACCTTGTGGTGAAGGATCCTCTTGGGAAGAGTGATCATTGTATGGTGGAGTTTCTGATGCAGATGGAGGAGGAGAAAGTAGGATTCCAGACCTGTGTCCTTTGTTTGAACAGAGGGGAGTACGATAAGATGAGAGAGGAATTGGCGAATGTTGATTGGGGGAGCAGATTGGAGGTAGGTCTGCTGAGGAACAGTAGAGGATCTTTAAGGAGATCTTTCTTGGTGCTCAGCAGAAACTTATATCGATGGTAAAAAAGGATCATAGGAGGAGAGATAATCAGCCATGGATAACGAAGGAGGTAGAGGAGAGTATTAAATTAAAAGCTGATTCGTTTAGAGTGGCTAAGAGTAGTGGGCGAGAAGAGGATTGGGAGAGGTTTAAATATCAACAAAGAATGATGAAGAAGTTGATAAAGAAAGGAAGGATAAACTATGAAGCTGGGCTAGCGCTAAATATAAAAAAGGATAGTAAGAGTTTTTATAAATATATAAAAAGGAGGAGGCTGGCTAGGGTGAATGTTGGACCCTTAGAGGATGAGAAGGGGGATTTAGTGGTGGGGGATGAGGAAATGGCTGAGGCCTTGAATAACTTTTTTGCTTCGGTCTTCACGGAGGAGGACGCGAATAGTTTGCTGGGTGTTAATGATGGAAAGATGGTAGGAGTGGAGGGCCTCAATGAGATCATTGTTACTAGAGAGGCAGTGCACGACAGACTGGAGGGACTGATGGTGGACAAGTCCCCAGGATCAGATGGAAGGCATCCAAGGGTTCTGAAAGAAATGACAGAGGTGATAGTGGATGCCTTGGTGATTATTTTCCAAACCTTGCTGGATTCCGGGGAAGTGCCCAAAGATTGGAAAACGGCTAATGTTACGCCGCTGTTTAAAAAGGGTAGCAGGCAAAAGGCAGGGAATTATAGGCCGGTTAGTTTAACGTCTGTTAAAGGATTTACAAGGATGTTGCCTGGACTGGGAGGCATGCCTTATGAAGTTAGGTTGAGGGAACTGGGTCTCTTTTCCCTGGAGAGACGTAGGTTGAGAGGCGACCTGATAGAGATTTATAAAATGTTAAGAGGAATAGATAGGGTGGATTCTCAGAGGCTATTTCCCCGGGTTGAAATGGTCGCTACGAGCGGACACAGGTTTAAGGTGCGGGGAGGAAAGTACAGAAGTGATGTTAGGGGTAAGTTTTTCACTCAGAGGGTGGTGAGCGAATGGAATCGGCTGCCGTCAGTGGTGGTGGAGGCGAACTCGCTGGGGTCTTTTAAAAGACTTCTGGATGAGTATATGGGGTTTTATGGGATTGGGGGTTATAGATAGGTGTTGATGTGATCGGCGCAACTCGTGGGCCGAAGGGCCTGTTTGTGCTGTAGTGTTCTATGTTCTATGCTGTAGGAAAAATGCTTGAATCCGTAATCAAGGAGAAAATAGTGAGGCATCTTGAGAAGAATTGTTTGATGGAGCAGACGCAGCACGGTTTCGTTAAGGGGAAGTCGTGTCTGACGAATTTATTGGAATTCTATGAGGATGTGTCCAGTGCGGTGGATAGAGGGGAACCGGTGGATGTGGTGTTTGTCGATTTTCAGAAGGCGTTTGATAAGGTGCCGCACAAAAAGTTGTTATAGAAGGTTAGGGGGCATGGAGTTGGGGGTAGGGTGTTAGCGTGGATAGGGGATTGGCTGTCAAATAGGAGGCAGAGAGTGGGTGTCAATGGGTGCTATTCGGATTGGCGGTTGGTGACTAGTGGAGTGCCCCAGGGGTCGGTGCTGGGGCCTCAGCTATTTACCATTTATATAGATGATCTGGAGGAGGGAACCGAGTGTATGGTGTCGAAGTTTGCTGATGACACAAAGATAGATGGAACGGCAAATTGTGTGAAGGGTGTGGAAAGTCTGCAGAGGGATCTCGATCGGCTGAGTGAGTGGGCGAGGACCTGGCAGATGGAATACAATGTTGGCAAGTGTGAGGTTATCCACTTTGGCAGGAATAATAGTAGGAAGGACTACTACTTACAGGGCGAAAAGCTGCAGCATGCTACGGTGCAGAGGGACCTGGGGGTCCTTGTGCATGAGTCGCAAAAACCCAGCCTGCAGGTGCAGCAGGTGGTCAGGAAGGCAAATGGGATGCTGGCCTTTATAGCGAGGGGGATTGACTATAAAAGTAGGGAGGTCTTGCTGCAGCTGTATAGGCCATTGGTGAGGCCGCAGCTGGAGTACTGTGTGCAGTTTTGGTCGCCGCACCTGCGCAAGGATATTTTGGCCTTGGAGAGAGTGCAGAGGAGGTTTACTAGGCTGATACCGGAGTTGAGGGGGTTGAGCTATGAGGAGAGGCTGAATAGACTGGGCTTGTACTCGTTAGAGTTTAGAAGGATGAGGGGAGATCTCATTGAGACATATAAGATGATGAATGGGATGGATAGGATAGAGGTGGAGAGACTCTTCCCGCTCAGAAAGGACAGCAGGACTTAAGGGCACAGCCTCAAGATAAGGCGGGGAGGGGGGGTGGGGGGTTGCAGTTTAGAACGGAGTTGAGGAGGAACTTCTTCACTCAAAGGGTGGTGAATCTCTGGAATTCTCTGCCTGTTGAAGTGGTTGAGGCTACCTCGCTAAATGTATTTAAGACGCGGGTAGATAGGTTTCTGGTAGGCAAGGGGATTAAGGGTTATGGGGAGAAAGCGGGAAAGTGGAACTGAGCCACTTCAGATCAGCCATGATCTTATTGAATGGCGGGGCAGGCTCGAAGGGCTTGATGGCCTACTCCTGCTCCTATTTCTTATGTTCTTATGTGCCCTCCAGTTCTGCTATCCTTTCTAAGTGGGAAGAATCTCTTTACCTGTACCCTATCCATCCCTTTCGTTATCTTATATGTCTCGATAAGATCCCTTCTCATCCTTCTAAACTCCAACGAGTACAGACCCAGTCGATTTAGTCTCTCTTCATAATCCAACCCCCTCATCTCCGGTATCAGCGTAGTGAACCTCCTCTGCACTCCCTCCAAGGCCGATATATCCTTCCGCAAGTGCGGCGACCGAAACTGCACACAGTACTCCAGCTGCGGCCTCACCAGTGCCCTGTACAGTTGCAGCAAGACTTCCCTACTTTTATATTCTATCCCCCTCACTACAAAGGCCAGCATCCCATTCGCTTTCTTGATCACCTGCTGCACCTGCAGACTGGGTTTTTGGGACTCGTGCATAGAACATAGAACATAGAACACTACAGCACAAACAGGCCCTTCGGCCCACAAGTTGCGCCGATCACATCACCTACCAACCTACAGACCTATCTATAACCCTCAATCTCATTAAACCCCATATACTCATCCAGAAGTCTTTTAAAAGACCCCAGCGAGTTCGCCTCCACCACCACTGACGGCAGCCGATTCCATTCACTCACCACCCTCTGAGTGAAAAACTTACCCCTAACATCACTTCTGAACCTCCCTCCCCGCACCTTAAATCTGTGTCCTCTCGTAGCGACCATTTCAAACCGGGGAAATAGCCTCTGAGAGTCCACCCTATCTATTCCTCTCAACATTTTGTAAACACAAGGACCCCCAGGTCTCTCTGCACCGTAGCATGCTGCAGCTTTTCGCCTTTTAAATAATAATCCCTCCTACTATTATTCCTGCCAAAGTGGATAACCTCACTTGCCAACATTATACTCCATCTGCCAGGTCCTTGCCCACTCAATCAGCCTATCCAGATCTCTCTGCAGACTTTCCACACCCTCCACGCAATTTGCTTTTCCACTCATCTTTGTGTCATCAGCAAATTTTGTCACCCTACACTCAGCCCCCTCCTCCAGATCATCTGTATAAATGGTAAATAGCTGAGGCCCCAGCACCGATCCCTGCGGCACTCCACTAGTCACCAACCGCCAATCGGTATAGCACCCATTGATACCAACTCTCTGCCTCCTATTAGATAGCCAATCACCTATCCACGCTAACACCTTACCCCCAACTCTGTGCACCGTTACCTTCTGTAGCAACCTTTTATGAGGCACCTTATCAAACGCCTTTTGGAAATCTAAAAACAGCACATCCACCGGTTCCCCTCTGTCTACCGCACTAGTCACATCCTCATAGAAATCCAATAAATTTGTCAAACACGACTTCCCCTTAACAAATCCGTGCTGCGTCTGCTCGATCAGACCATTCTTTTCTAGGTGCCTCGCTATTTCACCTTTGATGACAGATTCAAGCATTTTTCCAACTCCAGACGTTAAACTAACCAGCCTATAATTCCCTGCCTTTTGCCTGCTACCTTTTTTAAACAGCTGCATCCACCCGAGGAAATAGTCTTCTGCAGGAAGAAGGAATTGTATATATTATCTCTAAATTTACAGATGAGAGAAAGTTGTGTGGGAGGGTGAGCTGTGGGCAGGATGCAGAGATGCTTCAGTGTGCTTCGGACAGGCTGACTGGGCATCTGCATGGCAGATGCAGTATAATGTGGACAAATGTGCGGTTATTCACAAGAACATAAGAAATAGGAGCAGGAGTAGGCCTTCTGGCTTCTCGAGCCTGCCCCGCCATTCAGTAAAATCATGGCTGATCTGAAGTGGATCAGTTCCACTTTCCCGCTTTCTCCCCATAACCCTTAATTCCCCTGTCTATCAAAAACCTATCTACACGTAACTTAAATATATTCAACAAGGTAGCTTCCACCACATCAGTGGGCAGAGAATTCCAGAGATTCACCACCCTTTGAGTGAAGAAGTTCCTCCTCAACTGCCTTCTAAACTGGCCCCCATTATTTTGAGGCTGTGCCCTCTAGTCCTGCTATCCTTTCTAAGCGGAAAGAATCTCTCTACCTCGACCCTACCCAGCCCCTTCGTATTCTTATAAGTCTCTATAAGATCCGCCCCCTCAGCCTTCTAAACTCCAACGAGTACAGGCCCAATCTCTTCGATCTCTCCTCATCAGCTAACTCCCTCATCTCCACTATCAGCCTGGTGAACCTTCTCTGTACTCCCTCCAAGGCCAATTTATCTTGTCACAAATAAGGAGACCAAAACTGCACAAGGTACTCCAGTTGCAGCCTCTCCAGTGCCTTGTACAGTTGCAGCAAGACCTCCCTGCTTTTATATTCTACCCCCCTCGCTATAAAGGCCAACATTCTGCTTGTTCACCTGCTGCACCTGCAGACTGAGTTTTTGTGATTCGTGCACAAGGACCCCAGGTCCCTCTGCACTGTAGCATGTTGCAGCTTTTCACCCTTTAAATAATATTCCCTCCTACTATTGTTTCTACCAAAGTGGATAACCTCACATTTGCTAAAATTATACTCCATCTGCCAGGTCGTCGCCCACTCACTCAGCCTATCCAGATCTCTCTGCAGACTTTCCGCGCCCTCCACGCAATTTGCTTTTCCACTCATCTTTGGGTCATCAGCAAATTTTGTTACCCTACACTCAGCCCCCTTTTCCAGATTGCCTATATAAATGGTAAACAGTTGAGGCCCCAGCACCGATCCCTGCGGCACTCCACTAGTCACCAACTGCCAACCAGAAAAGCACCCATTGATTCCAACTCTCTGCTTCCTGTTGGATAACCAATACTCAATCCACGCTAACAGTTTACCCCCAACTTCATGTACCCTAACCTTCTGCAGCAACCTTTTGTGACGCACCTTATCAAAAGCCTTCTGGAAATCTAAAAGCACCACATCCATCGGTTCCCCTCTGTCTCCCGCACTTGTGACATCTTGGTAGAAGTCCAGTAAATTTGTTAAACACGACTTCCACTTCACGAATCCGTGCTGCGTCTGCTTGATCAAACCATTCTTTTCTAGGTGTCCTGCTATTTTTTCTTTGATGTTGGATTCTAGCATTTTTCCAACTACAAACGTTAAGCTAACTGGCCTATAATTCCCTGCCTTTTGTCTGCTACCTTTTTTAAACAGCGGCGTAGCATTAGCTGTTTTCCAATCCTCCGGCACTTCCCCAGAGTCCAGCGAATTTTGATAAATAATTACTAAGGCATCTGCTATTACTTAATATAGAACACTAGAGCACAAACAGGCCCTTCGGCCCACAAGTTGCGCTGATCACATCTATACTTACCAAGTGTCTCTCTCAAGCTGTGAACTATGACAGAAGCTGTCTGGCTCTTGAGCTGGGAGCTGTGGCTTTTCAAACCCTGATAACGTAGCAAAATTCCCCACAATAGGATTGGTTTACAGGTATCAAAACAACAAATTGAAATCCGATCGGCTGCTGCTATTCAAATGCCTATTTCAAATTGATTGGTTAAAATTCAAAAACATGTTGTATTTCAAATAGCTGAAGTCTGTTAGCAAAGCAACCCTGCTGTTGTTGCCTCTGGTACATTGTTTCACTCGATGCTCTGTCTACTTGAAGTTTGAAACTGCATCTCTTTTAAAAACACCACTATTTAAAAAAAACTATAAAATTTTACAACTCTTAACATTTTACAATTTTTTAATAACTTTACGAACACAAACTTGACAACAGGCACCTTAGAACATAGAACACTACAGCACAAACAGGCCCTTCGGCCCACAAGTTGCGCCGATCGCATCTATACCTACCAAGCCATAGAACAACCTGTAACTCCCAATGCCATTAGACCCCATATACTCATCCAGCAGTCTTTTAAAAGATCCCAGCGAGGTCGCCTCTACCACCACCGACGGCAGCCGATTCCACTCACTCACCACCCTCTGAGTGAAAAACTTTCCCCTAACATCTCCTCTGTACTTGCTTTCCAGCACTTTAAACCTGTGTGCTCTTGTAGCGACCATTTCAGCCCTGAGAAATAGCCTCCAAGAATCCACCCCATCTATTCCTCTCAACATTTTATAAACCTCTATCAGGTCGCCTCTCAACCTTCGTCTCTCCGGGGAGAAGAGACCAACTCCCTCAACCTACCTTCATAAGGCATACCTCCCAATCCAGGCAACATCCTTGTAAATCTACTCTGCACCCTCTCAATAGCTTCCACATCCTTCCTGTAGTGAGGCGACCAGAACTGCACACAGTACTCCAAGTGGGGTCTGACAAGGGTCTTATAAAGTTGCAGCATTACCTCCCGACTCCTAAACTCAATCCCTCGATTAAAGAAGGCCAGCACACCATACGCCTTCTTGACCACATCCTCCACCTGCGAGGCCGATTTAAGAGTCCTATGGACCCGGACCCCAAGATCCTTCTGCTCTTCAACCCAGCTAAGACTCCTACCCTTGATATTGTACTCCTGCATCCCATTGGTCCTGCCAAAATGGACCACTACACATTTATCCATGTTGAACTCCATCTGCCACTTCTCCGCCCAATCTTGCATCCTATCTATGTCACGCTGCAACTTTTGACATCCCTCCAGACTATCCACAACACCACCAACCTTCGTATCGTCGGCGAACTTACTTACCCATTCCGCCACTTCCTCATCCAGGTCATTTATGAAAATGACAAACAGCAAGGGTCCTAGAACAGATCCCTGGGGCACTCCACTGGTGACCGACCTCCATGCAGAAAAAGACTCATCCACAACCATTCTCTGCATTCTGCAGGCAAGCCAGTTCTGGATCCACAAGGCCAAAGGCCCTTGGATCCCATGCCCTCTCACCTTCTCAAGAAGTCTTGCACAGTGGACATTATCAAACGCCTTGCTGAAGTCCATGTCAACCATGTCCATTCTTCTGCCATTTCTTTCAGAACCCTGGGATGCATTCATCCGGTCCTGGGGACTTGTTTACCTTCAGTCCCGTTAGTCTCCCAAGCACTACCTCTCTCATAGAACATAGAACATTACAGCGCGGAACAGGCCCTTCGGCCCACAATGTTGCGCCGACCATTAACAGTAATTGTTAACAGTAATTGTGTTAGGGACCTCATCTCCTACCATACCTCTGTCTTTAATATTCGGTAAGCTGTTTGTGTCCTCCTCCATGAAGACCGACGCAAAAAACTTTGTTAAAGTCTCAGCCATTTCCTCGTAATCCACCATTAAATCCCCCCTCTCGTACTCCAAGGGTTCAACATTCACTCTAGGCAGCCTCCTCTTTATATATTTGTAAAAACTTTTACTGTCGTTTTTTATATTTAGAGCTAGTTTAGCTTCACACTCCATCTTTCCTTTATTTATCGCTTTCTTAGTCATTCTTTCTTGTTTTTTAAACCTTTCCCAATCTAATTCCCCATTATTTTTAGCCGCTCTGTACGCATCAGCTTTTAATTTAATACTCTCCTTTATTTCCTTCGATAACCACGGCTGGTTATCCCTTCTCTTACAGTCCTTCTTTATCATCGGAATATATTTCTGCTGAGTACCGAAAAAGATCTCCTTAAAAATCCTCCACTGTCCCTCAGCTGTCCTACCAACTAATCTGTGCCCCCAATCTACATTAGCCAATTCCGACGTCATCTTATCATACTCCCCTCTGTTCAAACAGAGGACACTGGTTTGGGGCACTACTTTGTCACCCTCCATCTGCATCAGAAATTCAACCATACTATGGTCACTCGTCCCAAGAAGATCCCTAATTCTACCTGCTTCGTTACACCGTACCAGATCTAAGATAACTCGCTCCCTCGTAGGTTCCGTAACATACTGTTCAAGGAAACTATCCCGACAGCATCCACTATCCACTTGGGTAGCAATAATAGAAAGACAGATTATTACTTGAATGGTTTTAAATTGAGAGGGGGGATACTCAGCGAGACCTTGGAGTCCTCATGCATCAGTTGCTGAAAGTAAGCACGCAGGTACAGCAGGCAGTAAGGAAGGTAAATGGTATGTTGACCTTCAGAGCGAGAGGATTGGCGTATTGGGATGTTGTACTGTAAATTTTATAGGGTGTTGGTGAGGCCACAACTGGAGTATTGAGTGCAGTTTTAATGTCCATATCTGAAGATATCCTTGTTATAGAGGGAGTGCAGCGAAGGATTACCAGGCTGATTCCTGGGATGGCAGGTCTGTCATATGGGCGCCGTACTTACGCAAGGATATTTTGGCCTTGGAGGGAGTGCAGAGGAGGTTTACTAGGCTGATGCCGGTGTTGAGGGGGTTGAGCTATGAGGAGAGGCTGAATAGATTAGGCTTGTACTCGTTAGAGTTTAGAAGAATGAGGGGAGATCTCATTGAGACGTATAAGATGATGAATAGGATAGATAGGATAGAGGTGGAGAGACTCTTCCCGCTCAGAAAGGATAGTAGGACTAGGGGGCATAGCCTCAAGATAAAGGGGGGGGGGGCGTGGTTTAGAACAGAGTTGAGGAGGAACTTCTTCACTCAAAGGGTGGTGAATCTCTGGAATTCTCTGCCCGTTGAAGTGGTGGAGGCTGCCTCGCTAAATATTTTTAAGACGCGGGTTGATGGGTTTTTAATGAGAGAGGGGATTAAGGGTTATGGGGAGAGGGCGGGAATGTGGAACTGAGCCACGACAGATCAGCCATGATCTTATTGGATGGCGGGGCAGGCTCGGAGGGTAGTTGGCCTACTCCTGCTCCTATTTCTTATGTTCTTATGTTCTTAGATGAGGAGAGACTAAGTCGGTTAGGATTATATTCACTGGAGTTTAGAACAACAAAGAAAATTACAGCACAGGATCAGACCTTCCAAGCCTGCACCAACCATGTTGCCTGACTTGACTAAAACCTTCTACCCTCTGGGGACATCATCCCTCAATTTCCATCCTATTCATGTATTTGTGAAGACGTCCCTTAAAAGTCACTACCAAATTTGCTTCCACTACCTCCCCTGCAATGAGTTCCAGGCGCCCACTACTCACTGTGTAAAAACTCTGCCTCGTACATCTCCTCTAAACCTTGCTCCTTGCACTTTAAACCTCAACCCATTAGTGATTGACTCTTCCACCCTCGCAAAAAGCTTCTGACTGTCCACTCTGTCCATGCCCCTCATAATCTTGTAGACTTCCATCAGGTCACCCCTCAACCTCGTGGTTCCAGTGAGAACAAACCAAGTTTCTCCAACCCCTCCTCATAGCTAATGCCCTCTTATCAGGCAACATCCTGGTTATTCTTCTCTGTACCCTCTCCAAAGTCTCCACATCCTTCTAGTAATGTGGCGATCAGAATTGAACACGATATTCCAAGTGCAGCCTAACTCAGGTTCTATAAAGCTGCAACATAACTTGCCAATTTTTAAACTCAGTGCCCTGGCGGATAAAGACAAGCGTGCCATATGCCTCCTTGACTACCTTCCGCACCTGCATTGCCACTTTCAGTGACCTGTGTACCTGTACACTCAGATCCTTCTGCCTATCAGTAGTCTTAAGGGTTCTGCCATTTACTGTATACTTCCCATCCGTATTCCTAAATGCATAACCTCACATTTGCCTGGATTAAACTCCATCTGCCATCTCTCTGCCCAAGTCTCCTGCAGTATCCTCTGGTCCTCGTCACTATCTGCAAATCCACCAACCTTTGTGTTGTCCACAAACTTACTAATTATAGGCCGGTTAGTTTAACGTCTGTGGTAGGTAAAATGTTAGAATCTGTCATTAAGGAGGAAATTGCGAGGCATCTTGAAGGGAATTGCTTGATAGAGCAGACGCAGCACGGTTTCATTAAAGGGAAGTCGTGTCTGACAAATTTACTGGAGCTCTATGAGGATGTGTCTAGGGCGGTGGATAGAGGAGAGCCGGTGGATGTGGTCTTTCTAGATTTTCAGAAGGCGTTTGACAAAGTGCCTCACAAGAGGTTATTGCAGAAGGTCGAGGGACATGGAGTTGGGGGTAGGGTGTTAGCGTGGATAGAGGATTGGTTGTCAAATAGGAGGCAGAGAGTTGGGGTCAACGGGTGCTATTCGGATTGGCGGATGGTGACTAGTGGAGTGCCCCAGGGGTCGGTGCTGGGGCCTCAGCTTTTTACCATTTATATAGATGATCTGGAGGAGGGAACCGAGTGTAGGGTGTCGAAATTTGCTGATGACACCAAGATTGGGGGAACGGCAAATTGTGCGGAGGGTGTGGAGAGTCTACAGAAGGATCTAGATAGGCTGGGCGAATGGGCCAGGAAATGGCAAATGGAATTTAATGTTGGTAAGTGCGAGGTGGTCCACTGTGGTAGGAAGAATGGTAGGAAGGACTATTACTTACGGGGCGAAAAACTGCAGCAGGCGACGGTGCAGAGGGACCTCGGGGTCCTTGTGCATGAGTCGCAAAAACCCAGCTTGCAGGTGCAGCAGGTGGTTAGGAAGGCGAATGGGATGCTGGCCTTCATAGCGAAGGGGATTGAATATAAAAGTAGGGAGGTCTTGCTGCAGCTGTATAGGGCATTGGTGAGGCTGCAGCTGGAGTACTGTGTGCAGTTTTGGGCACCGCACCTGCGCAAAGATATTTTGGCCTTGGAGGGAGTGCAGAGGAGGTTTACTAGGCTGATACCGGAGTTGAGGGGGTTGAGCTATGAGGAGAGGCTGAATAAACTGGGCTTGTACTTGTTAGAGTTTAGAAGAATGAGGGGAGATCTCATTGAGACGTATAAGATGATGAATGGGATGGATAGGATAGAGGTGGAAAGACTCTTCCCGCTCAAAAAAGACAGTAGGACTAGGGGGCACAGCCTCAAGATAAAGGGGGGGCGGTTTAGAACGGAGTTGAGGAAGAACTTCTTCACTCAAAGGGTGGTGAATCTCTGGAATTCTCTGCCCGTTGAAGTGGTGGAGGCTACCTCGCTAAATATTTTTAAGAAGCGGGTTGATGGGTTTTTGATAAGAGAGGGGATTAAGGGTTATGGGGAGAGGGCGGGAAAGTGGAACTGAGCAGCGACAGATCAGCCATGATCTTATTGAATGGCGGGGCAGGCTCGAAGGGCTAGATGGCCTACTCCTGCTCCTATTTCTTATGTTCTTATGTTCTGTCGTGGTTCCCCAAGACGACAACTTATTTAACCCGATTGAAACAGAGAGTCTGAGTTGTAATCCTCCAAGCAGTAGACTTTATTTTCCAGCACATGAGAATAAAGCCGGGATGTCCGTAACATTCCACTGAACCATTCTGCTTACAGTCTTTTTATACACCTTACAGTCCCATATCTCAAGACTCTTATCTTTCTTTCAAAATTCAATCTTGTTTAGCCACCATTGTTTCTGGGTTGACCCTTTATCTATCTTGCTTGAGATTGGTCATTCATTGTTACCTCTCTTTGCTTTTTGAAACCATGCTGGTTAAACCTTTTCCCTTGTCTAGACCATTCTGCTTACCTACCAATCATAGTTTAACTAGCTCAAGCCGAATAGTAAAGAAAAACATGCTGACTTTATTCTCTCTTTTGCTACTGTCACAGATCAAGTTGGACAACTGGGCAGTGTCCATTGTTCTCTCAAGTGGTTACTATTTACATTCACAAATGAGTGATTACTATACTATCTTCATTGGATCGCATGCATTGATTATATCAGTTATACTTAATTACATTAAGTCACACACATTGAGCTGATTAACTATACTAGTCTTATCCCATCACCCATCCTAAATCTACTTCAAGAAAAACATTCTAATACAAGTTTCAGCTACAATTCTTTTACAATAAGAAAAACATTCTAATACAAGTTTCAGCTACAATTCTTTTACAATAAGAAAAACATTCTAATACAAGTTTCGGCTACAGTTCTTTTACACACATTCTAATACAAGTTTTGGCTTCAAATTCTTTTACATATCCCCCCTTTGAGACTATCTTCTAGTCTCATCCCAATTCCCAAAAGCTAGCTTAGGTAGTCCCTTTGCTTGATCCTGTTCACATACACATATTTTTATCATACTTACAAGCAATGTGGGGGAGCCAAATATTTTGGTCAGGGATCAATGTCCCTATTCTAACTTTATCATGGCCTGTCTATCAAAGTCCTGATTCTTAGGTTGCTCCCCCAGATTGCCTGCTGCTAACAGTTATCAGCCAAAAACCTTCCCACTCTTGTCTAGGGAAGGGAAAAAGACTGATCACTGTGTACAGACTAAGTTTCTTGGTCTCAATAGGTATCAGCAAGGTGTTATTATTGTCATAAGGCTATCTTCCAATATCGTAGCTATTTTACAGAATGACAAGTTTCAATTTCGACCAGGGTCATTGTGAATTCATCCAGCGGGGGCAGTTCAATGTCTCCCCATTCCTTCGTTTCTCCTCGTGAAAGTGGGTTGCTTGTTACTTGTGTCACCATCTGTCGCACTGCCTGTCTGGCAAGGAGGGATCTCAGGACAGGTAAAAAACAGCAAAATATTAATCCCAGGATGATTATTGTCATGACCACTACAACTCCAGCTTTAACAAACCAAGCCCCCCATCTTCCTAACATACTGTCCAGCCAATTCCACACTTCATACCCAAACCCAGCATTCTCCTTCACCTCCCTCCTGCGATTTTTCAGCTTAGTCATGGCCTGTGTGAATGATCCCTCTGAGTTAGTGTTATTAGGGATAAATGTGCAGCACTGGTCCCCAAACATGACACATACTCCTCCTTTTTCTGCCAGAAGCCAATCTAATGCCTGTCGATTCTGCCAGGCCATCTCGCTGGTCGCATCCAATTGTTCACCCAATGCCTCAAGGGCATCATTTGTATAATTAATAAACCTTTGTTGATTATAATAGATATAATTAATCCATTCAGTATTTTTGTTGGGTGTAGTCCAAACCAAAATAGATTCAACATAAGAACATAAGAACATAAGAAATAGGAGCAGGAGTAGGCCATCTAGCCCTTCGAGCCTGCCCCGCCATTCAATAAGATCATGGCTGATCTGTTGTGGCTCAGTTCCACTTTCCCGCCCTCTCCCCATAACCCTTAATCCCCTCTCTTATCAAGAACCCATCAACCCGCTTCTTAAAAATATTTAGCGAGGCAGCCTCCACCACTTCAACGGGCAGAGAATTCCAGAGATTCACCACCCTTTGAGTGAAGAAGTTCCTCCTCAACTCCGTTCTAAACCGCCTCCCCTTTATCTTGAGGCTGTGCCCCCTAGTCCTACTGTCTTTTTTGAGCGGGAAGAGTCTCTCCACCTCTATCCTATCCATCCCATTCATCATCTTATACGTCTCAATGAGATCTCCCCTCATTCTTCTAAACTCTAACGAGTACAAGCCTAGTTTATTCAGCCTCTCCTCATAGCTCAATCCCCTCAACTCTGGTATCAGCCTAGTAAACCTCCTCTGCACTCCCTCCAGGGCCAAAATATCCTTGCGCAGGTGCGGCGCCCAAAACTGCACACAGTACTCCAGCTGCGGCCTCACCAATGCCCTATACAGCTGCAGCAAGACCTCCCTACTTTTATATTCAATCCCCCTCGCTATGAAGGCCAGCATCCCATTCGCCTTCCTGACCACCTGCTGCACCTGCAAGCTGGGTTTTTGCGACTCATGCA
Organism: Carcharhinus amblyrhynchos; assembly: GCF_965287045.1. Lineage (NCBI taxonomy): Eukaryota > Metazoa > Chordata > Chondrichthyes > Carcharhiniformes > Carcharhinidae > Carcharhinus > Carcharhinus amblyrhynchos. Next base: position 139,834 of record NW_027650005.1, on the reverse strand, counting down.
CAAGGACCCCGAGGTCCCTCTGCACCGTCGCCTGCTGCAGTTTTTCGCCACGTAAGTAATAGTCCTTCCTACCATTCTTCCTACCAAAGTGGACCACCTCACACTTGCCAACATTAAATTCCATTTGCCATTTCCTGGCCCATTCGCCCAGCCTATCTAGATCCTTCTGCAGACTCTCCACACCCTCCGCACAATTTGCCTTTCCCCCAATCTTGGTGTCATCAGCAAATTTTGACACCCTGCACTCGGTTCCCTCCTCCAGATCATCTATATAAATGGTAAATAGCTGAGGCCCCAGCACCGACCCCTGGGGCACCCCACTAGTCACCAACCGCCAATCCGAACAGCACCCATTGACCCCCACTCTCTGCCTCCTATTTGACAACCAATCCTCTATCCACGCTAACACCCTACCCCCAACTCCATGTCCCCTGACCTTCTGCAATAACCTCTTGTGAGGTACCTTGTCAAACGCCTTCTGAAAATCCAGAAAGACCACATCCACCGGCTCTCCTCTATCCACTGCCCTAGACACATCCTCATAGAACTCCAGTAAATTTGTCAGACACGACTTCCCTTTAATGAAACCGTGTTGCGTCCGCCCTATCAAGCAATTCCCTTCAAGATGCCTCGCAATTTCCTCCTTAATGACGGATTCTAACATTTTACCTACCACAGACGTTAAACTAACCGGCCTATAATTCCCCGCCTTTTGTCTGGCACCCTTCTTAAACAACGGCGTAACATTAGCCGTTTTCCAATCTTCCGGCACTTCCCCAGAATCCAGCGACGTCTGGAAAATAACCACCAAGGCATCCACTATAACCTCCGCCATTTCTTTCAGAACCCTCGGATGCATTCCATCCGGTCCTGGGGACTTGTCCACAATCAGCCCCTCCAGTCTGTCGAGCACCACCTCTCTAGTAACAGTAATGTCATTAAGACCCTCCATTCCTACCACCTTTCCATCTCTAACACCCGGCAAATTATTCACGTCCTCCTCCGTGAAGACAGAAACAAAAAAGTTATTCAAGACCTTAGCCATATCCCCATCCCCTACCACTAGCTCCCCTTTCTCATCCTCTAAAGGACCAACGTTCACCCTAGCCAGCCTCATCCTTTTTATATATTTATAAAAACTCTTGCTATTCTTTTTTATATTAAGTGCTAGCCCAGCCTCATAGCTTCTCCTACCCTCCTTTATCAACTTTATCAAATCCAGCGGCTATCTCGTTCCTAGCTTTAAATTCATTAGGAATGCCTCGGGGCTGTCCAATTGCGTCCAATTCTACCTCGGGATTAGGGGTGTATGCTCTTTTAACCTTTCGGGATTTTACTTTATTTTCTACTGGCAATATCACAGTACTTTGGGCCAGCATGACTCGGGCACACAATCCCATCCAGTTTGGCGGTAATCGTGCCAACAACCCTTTCTCTGGGCCACATAGCCACCAGAGATCAGCCAACTGCTTTATCTGTACATCCAACACCCACGGAGGAGGTGGGGTCCCCCTTTTCTGTGGGATATACAAACTGCGAATATCAGTCACATCCCATATCCTTTCACATCTCCCTGCATACTCCCCTAGCTCGGTTCCCTTACTATCCTCTCTCCAGTAGCAGTCTTGGATCTGTAAATCAGGGTCTATCCTCCACTGTTCAGGGGTCTCATCCATCGTTATTCGTGGCCACTTTGGGCACCTTGAAGCTACATTATATGTGCTATTCCCTACTCTGGCATATAAAATGCAGTGGTATTGGCACACTGGCATTTTCCCCTTACAAAGATCACTGCATGAGGTTCCCATACAGTTTATCATGTGTACAGTAACTGTCTGATTCCCTACAGTTTGGGTGCATGGGTGCGTTGCATATGTTCCCCAGCAGTTTTTTTTTCCAGTTTTGTTGCCAAGCCCTACACTCCCCTGATCCCCACGGTATGTCAATTACTTGCATGCGGGGTCTCTCTGATGCGCATACCACACACTCTTTCCCATCATTGTTCTTCTGACCTGTATACTCAGCCCACTTCCACCACTTGTTTCTCTGTGCTTTTTCCCAAATAGTATCCGTGTTTACTGATCGTTTATTTTTTATCCATCTTGATAAATTACCTTCCCTATGTATTTTACTTCTCACCTCTTTTAGTATCTTATTCAAGGGTCCCTGCATCTTCAGCCCTAATGATGCCTTGCCTCCCCTATCCTTTAACCGCGCATCCTCTATATCCCGTCTTCCTTTATCATGAGTTAAGAAAGTCCTGGAGGGAAATGGTTTCCAAATCCCAGGTGGGGAAAGAGGCCCCTGCCTCTTCCTCACCTCCCTTTGTACCTTGGCTAATGAGCCCAGGCTGGACATTTGCATCATCAGCCAGCTCATGCATAGAATCATTTTCACCATCCTCCTCACCTTCTTTTCTGATTTGGTTCTGTTCCTGTTCCCTAAGACCCTCCCCTTGTAGTTCTCCCTCCTCCTCACTGCTGCTCCTATCCAGATGATCAATGTCTTCGACCTCCCTATCCTCCCCTGCTCCTGGTACCGTTCTGGTGCAATGATTTAAGTGATACCACAGTGTACTGCCTTCTACTTGCAGAGCCGTGGGAGAAACTTTGGTGACTTCAAACGGTCCTTCTCTTCTTGGTTCGTTCCAACGCCTCCAAAACTTTCTGATGTATACACGATCTCCAGGCTTGATCTGGTGTTCTGCTGCGGGACTCTCCTCCTCCTTGGCTTTTTCCTGCTCAAATATAGTTCTATGTATAACAGTTGTATATACTCCCTTGTGTCCTGATCTAAGCACTCCAGTGTGGGGCCCCCTGATCCCCTAATCTTTGGTACTGGCATTACTCTTCCTGTCATCATTTCATGTGGGCTTAAATGCGTAATTCTGTTTTCCTGACTCCTGTATTGCATTAGAGCCAATGGCAAAGCATCTATCCAGTTTTTCCCTGTTTCACTGCAAATTTTGCTTATTTTGGCCTTAAGGGTCCCATTTGCTCTCTCCACCATTCCTTGGGACTGAGGATGATACACACATCCAAACTTCTGCTTTATTCGGAGTGCTGAGAGAGTCTCTCTCAGTGCCCTTCCGATAAAAGCAGATCCATTGTCTGAACTTAATTGCATGGGTATGCCAAATCTTGGGATAATTTCTTTTGACAGGAAGTTAATCACCGTTCCAGATCCTTGATCTTTGGATGGCGTTGCTTCTATCCATCTGCTGAATCTGTCAATAATCACTAGCATGTATCTTTTCCCTCTTACCACCTTTCCCATATCCACATAGTCCATGCATAGGTGTTTAAATGGTCCTTCGGGAATGGGTATGTGCCCTATTGGGGCAGTAATGCCCTTTCTGATATTATTCTGAGCACACACCTCACACTGACTTAGTATGTAGTCAATTGAGTTTTGCAAGTATGGTGACCAAAATCCTTCTTGTTTGATCTTCCTAGCCACCTCTCCTCTTGCGCAGTGATCAACCCCATGTGCTTCGCTGATTAGTATGGTTAGTAGTGGTGTGGGTGCTATGATCAATCCCTCCCCATTTCTCCATATTTTGTCATGTTGTCCCTGTAGTGCTCCCCTATCTTTCCACATTGTCTTTTCAGCTACAGGGGCTTCCTCCTGTACTTGTGCCACATCTTCTAATGTAATTTGGGGTTCGATATTCCCCACACCTGGCCCTGGGTGCAGTCTTGCTATTTCTACTGGGGCTATCGTAGTTTCAATGCATCCTGATGCTTCTTTAGCTGCCTTGTCGGCTTTGGCGTTTCCCTGTGTGATGCTATCCGTTCCCTTTTTATGCGCCTGACACTTAATTATGGCTAATTCCCTCGGACTCATCATGGCCCGTATTAATGTTCTGATTTGACCTTCGTGCTGTATTGGTGGTCCTCCACTTTTCATAAATCCCCTCTGTCTCCATATTGCTCCAAATAAGTGGCAGACCCCATGTGCATAAGCTGAATCAGTATAAATCTCTACTGCTTCCCCGTTTGCTAGCTCACATGCTCTGGTCAATGCTTTAAGTTCTGCTAACTGGGCTGAGCAAGGCTGCTCACATCCTTCCGCCTCTATCACTTCAAATGTTTCCCCCTTTTGCTCAACTATGGCGTAACCTGCGTGATTTCCTACATGATCCCTATAGCACGAGCCATCAACATACAGCGTTCTTTTTCCTTCTGTGTCCAACTTATCTGCCTTCAGGTCCTTCCTCAGTCTCATAAACGTTCTTGTCTCTCTTACACACTCATGCTCCTCTCCCTCATGTGGTAATGGCATATAATCAGCTGGGTTGACCCTATTACACTTTACTATCGTAATGTCGGGGAATGTGGTCAACATTTGAAAGTGATGAATTCTAGCCGGCGTCAGGACAAATCTCCCTTGTTCAATCAATTCAACTACCTTATGGTATACATGTACGTTTATCGGATACCCCATTGTGACTGTGGCTGCCTTTTCGTATGCCCACCAAGCTGCTACCAGGCCTTGATAGCAAGGAGGATATCCCAACACTACGTCGTCTAGCTTGGTACTATGGTATGCTACAGCCTGCCTCCGTCTGCCCTTACAACTCTCCTGCGTTAACACTGCTGTAGCAAATCCTGCTTTTCTGTTGCTCACAAATAAGTCAAAGGGTCTGTCATATGCAGGTAAAGCCAATGCTGGTGCCTGCGCCATTTCTTTCTTTATGTTCTCAAATGCTTCCGAGGCGTCCCTGTCCCATCTTAGTTTGGCTTTTAATTCTTCACATCCTGCCTCCTTCATTATCTTTCGTAGTGCCTGTGTTTTTTCTGCATAGCTCTCTACCCATTCTGAACTGAATCCTGTCATTCCCAAGAATGTCATCATCTGCCCCACTGTCTGTGGTTTTGGAACTTCTAATACCGCTTCTATCTGCTGTAAAGCTATCCTCTTTTGCCCTGCTGATATTTCCCTTCCAAGATATTCTACCTTTTTCTGGCACAGCTGCAGCTTTTTCCTGGATACTTTATGTCCCCCTTCCGCTAGTCTTTCTAATAGTTTTAGACTATCCTTCCTGCATTGTTCTCTTGTTTCTGTGCATAATAATAAATCATCCACATATTGTATCAATGTTCCTTCCAACTGTATCCCCTCTAAATTTGCTCTCAACACCTGATTGAATACATGCGGTGAATGCTTAAATCCTTGGGGCATCCTATTGTATGTGTATTGTTTCCCTTCAAACGTAAATGCAAAGAGATACTGGCTTGCTTGAGCTAACGGCACGCTAAAAAATGCTGAACATAGGTCTACTACAGTAAACCATCTACTTTCAGGTGGTATATTAGTCAACAGGGTGTAAGGGTTTGGAACCCCTACTGGCATATCTTCCACTACCTCGTTAACTGCCCTCAGGTCATGCACCAGTCTCCATTTTTCCCCATCCGCCTTTTTCACTGGTAGTAGTGGTGTATTGCACCTGCTCCAGGTTTCCTTTAATACCCCTGCTTCTATCAGTCCCCTGATTGTTCCTCTATTTCCTTCAATTGCTTCTGCCTTAATCGGATATTGTGGCCTATAAGGTCCCTGTCGTCCTGTCTTTAATCTGACCTCCACTGGATTAGCGTTTTTGACCCTTCCCACATCAGTGTCCTGTCTGGACCACAGCTCCTGTGGGAGGGAATTCAAATCTCTTTCTAAGCCTTCTCTCCACTCCTGCTCTCGCTCCTCAGTTTCTGCCTCTATTTTTACCTGTTTTGGTTTCCCGAGCATCTTAACATCCAAGATTATTTTTATCATTTGTCCATTAGTGGATATCCAAATATCCACATTGTCTGTCTGAACAAATTCTAATTCCTGTGCTCTCAGCACCATTGGTCCTAGGTCTTTTGATCTGTATCCCGGATTCACTTTTAATGTAACATGTGGCTCCGCCCCAGATACAGAGAACCATTTGTTAACCCATTCATCCCTAACAACCGTGAGGGCCACTCCCTCTGGTCCAATTAAAATACTTCCTGACTTTATTTCCTGTTCTTGTCCTGCCTCCTTTCCCCACTTCTCCTGTATCTCAGGTTTCTGTTCTTCATCAAATATTATTGTACTGTGCAATTCCGTTCTTGGCCACTTGGCTTGTGGAACCCAAGTGTCTATAAGCTTTCCCCAAACTTCCCATACCTGCTTTTTAACTTGCTCCTCTATATCTCCCATTACACATTACACAATACACATTAACCCCTTCCTTTCCTGGTATTCCAAGTGGATACATTCCTGTCAAATCAATTCCTTGTTCTGTGCATTCTCACTTCAGTCCTAGACCTAGGATTGCATCCCTTCCCAGCAAATTTAATGGCGTTTTATCACACACTAATACGGGTACATAGGTAGTTTTGTTTCCAATGGTAACAGGCACCGGCGTCGTCATCTGAGTTAACGTTACTTTCCCCGAGAACCCCACAGTTTTTACAAACTGGTTTGATAATGGTAGGTGATCCGCATATTTTGCTTGTATGCACGTACACGTGGCGCCGGTGTCTATCATCATGGGGACCTCAACCCCTCCTACTCTAACACTAATTATAGGTTCTTGATCTGCTGTATCTGTTATTTGTACGTACTGTCCTACCATTTCGGGGTTCTCTGGGCCCCCCTATAGGGAACTCTGATAATTCACAGATCCCTGAAACATCGGGGTGTTATTCAACGGTATTTGTGTCATTTGTTGGCCTGTCTGCTGCTGGTTTTCTCCCTGCCTGTGGGGGCTCCATGGGCAATTTCTTTTTATATGTCCTGCCTCCCCGCACCCCCAGCATACACCTGAAGGGCCAGGCAGTGGTCCCTGCCTTAGAGTCTGATGATTTCCCTGTCCCTGTCCTCTCTGATTCTGATAGGGTGGCTTACCACTTCCCTGTCCTTTCCCATTTCTATTCCAGTCAGTCTGATTTTGTGGGGTGTAAGGGTTTTGATAATTTAGGCCATAGCCTCCTGGGTTCATGGACAGCGGGAAGGCAGAAATGTTGTAGGTTATGATGGGCTGGCCTCCATCTCCGTTCCTCCCTAGCATTGGTGCAGGTATTTCCTCTGTTTTTTGGTTCACCATCATCGGTGCTATTTTCTTGGGTGCGAGATCTTCTTTTGCTTTTAGCTTTTCCTTACTTTTGATTTCTTCCAGTTGTGCTTGAAGGAGTTTACGTTGTATCTCCTTCAGCTGTTTGTCTGCATTTTTTCCTCCCTGCGGTGTCTCTCCACTGCATGGGCAACATAATCCACAAATTCTCGGTAGCTTTTTGAGTTCAGGCCCACCACTTCTTCCAGTCTTGCCTTAGCTGAAACTGGCAAGCCTTCTAGAATTGCAGCTCGGAACAGGGAGTTGGTTAGTGGGTCTGTTAGAATGTCCCTCTCCGTGTCCCTTCTCCACCTTCTCAATTAATTTTCCACATACATAGCCGCATTCTCTTCCTCACCCAATGGCTCCCCTCTCAGGGTTTTTATATCCATCCGATTGGGGTACATATCCCGTAATGCCTGCCAAATGTCGTGGCGGTATGGGTCCATTAGTGTTCCATCCACATCTGGGTCATATGCTGCGGTCGGGATGCCTGCAAGTCTCATCACCTCAGCCATTTGGCTCATTCCCAGCACTTTTGTCAGGAGGGCTTTGATGTCACTCAGCACCATCCTTTTTCCCATCATTCCAGCCTCCAGCTGTCCAATCCACCTTCCAGCTCCGTCCAAAATATTGGGTAATTCACTGATCAAATTAGGCAAGTCCTGACCTGACCAAGGGATATGTTGTAGTCTGCCACCCTTCAGAATCACCGGGATCACCCCTTTCTCTCTTCGATCCTCAGCTGGATATTTTACAGGCTGCTGTCTTTTTCGCATTGATTTTCTTCGTCCCCCTACCACTAACTGTCTCTCCCCTTCTTCGCTACTATCTTCTGCCTCTCCTTCCATTCCTTCCTCTGTCTTTTCTCTCTCTGGAAATTTCCATGTCCATGCTCCCCCATATTTTCGTCTGTCCCCCCACTTCTGTGTTTCCCAGCACTTTTCCTCTACGTCTCTTTCTTTCTTTCTTTCCTCTTTCTTCATTCCAACTCCCTTTCCTTCTGCTTTTTTCTGTGGTGTCTCATTTTCATATTCGTGGGAATTATCTCCCGTTCTCCGCTCACATTTTTTTCTAGCATTCTTCCCTTCCCCTTCTTGTTCCTTATCCTCTTCCCTTTCCATTACCTTTTTTGCCCATTCCAAAAGGTCTACCAAGTTTACTTCTGCCTCCAACTGCCTTCTCTTTTGGATCAGCCCGTCCAAATTCCCTTCTGCTCTCCTAGTCTCTTCCTCAATACCTTGTCTCCTTTCTTCCTCCCTTTGTGCCCATTCCTCCTTTGTCATCTGCTTTATGTCACATTCTCCCTCAAAATTCATTGTGCCTGTTATAACTGGATACAGCCCCATAGGGCTCTGCTCCTCTAAGTATGGGGGCGGGGCTACGTTTGGATCTTCTAATTCTGTTTTGTCCTGAAATTGTACTGGCATTTGCATCCTATCTTTCCCCCATGCCCTCCTCCTTTCTCTCCCTTCTTCTTCAAACAGTGTTAATATTTCTAGCTCTTTTTCTCGCTTCTCCTTCCTTTTTCTCAACTTATCCTTAAATTTGTAGTTCTTCAACATTCCCTTCTGATCCTTACACCTCTCTATGCACCACGTGCCTTCTTCCGGCCACTGTGTGTTTGTCTTTCTTGTTCTTTTAGCCCACTTTTTAGAAATATGTGCTATATCTCCTCTAAGGGCTGGGAACTTATCCCCGAGTATCTCCACTGGTGTTTTAGCCTTACTTGCCATTATCTGTATTCTCGAATCACTGCTGTAATTTTTATTGCTTAATTCGTCAGTTTGGTATTATAGTTATTATCACCCGGTGTATTACCTTTCCGTGCTCAGTCCCCTGTTCACTTTCTCCTTGTGTTTCCCCTGCCAGTATCTGTAACTCTAACCGGGGTCCCGATATCCACTTCCCCGTGGCACCCTTCCCTGGCACTATCTTTCTTTCCCTGGCTAAAGGGTAGTAGGTTTTCACTTGCTCGTCTATGTGTATAAAAACCCTATACCGGTCAGATCCCTTTACTAGTTTTCCTAAGGTTTCTAATTTTATTTTGTTTATCCAATTCCTGTCTGCTATTCCTTCCCAGTTTACATATGGCCACTCACTTTTTACCTCATCCAAATTAGTTATATATGTAATCTTCTTCCAATCCAGTGTCTCTTCTGTTTTTGTTCCCCTTTCAATCTCCTAACTGTCCTTCCCCTTTAAATGAGTGTGCCTGCTTCACCACTTGGAGACTCTGTTAGTGTAGTTTCCCCAAGTCGTTAGTTATTACCCTGAATGTGTTCCGAATCTCCCTTTTATTTCTGTTCTCCACGCTGCTGTCTCAGACTAGTCTGTTCAAATTGGTCTTTCACTTCCTTTACTCTAACTGCTCGCCCCCTCCCCTTAGCTCCGCTTCCCACCCCTATAGTTTTGACTACTGTACTAGGTAAGAGAGTAATCTCTCACAGACCTCTCTCCCTCTCGGTTGACGTCCTTTACCCGAGGTCCTGGGTAGGTTCGGACTGGCAGGCTTTCCTACACTTACTCTCCTTGGGCAAGTCATAACCTGGAATCCCGCTCCAAACCGCTTGACTAACCTAGTTGCATCAATTAGCGTTCGGTTTTTTTTTCGTCTCACTTTTTACCCATTCACAGACAATACAGTATTCGCAGCGCGCTTTGCATGCAAAACTCTACCCTTCAGATCAGACTCAGTCTCTCAAAGTGTTTTACCCAATTTAGTTTTACCTATGCAGGATATCTTTTGGGTTGGGGAGATCCAGGACCAGCAGAGAGCCGGGTGCGCCGGGCCTCGAGACCCCTTTTCTGACAACAAGGATTTACATGCAATATAAGTCTGCTTACCTTGCTGTCAGAATGCCGGCTTTGGGATGTCCAGCCCCGGTCGGACCACCGCCTCCACCACTCCTTCCAGATGCTATTTTCTGGGTGATCTCGCACCAACCCTGCTCGTCAGCGCCAATTTTGTCGTGGTTCCCCAAGACGACAACTTATTTAACCCGATTGAAACAGAGAGTCTGAGTTGTAATCCTCCAAGCAGTAGACTTTATTTTCCAGCACAAGAGAATAAAGCCGGGATGTCCGGAACATTCCACTGAACCATTCTGCTTACAGTCTTTTTATACACCTTACAGTCCCATATCTCAAGACTCTTATCTTTCTTTCAAAATTCAATCTTGTTTAGCCACCATTGTTTCTGGGTTGACCCTTTATCTATCTTGCTTGAGATTGGTCATTCATTGTTACCTCTCTTTGCTTTTTGAAACCATGCTGGTTAAACCTTTTCCCTTGTCTAGACCATTCTGCTTACCTACCAATCATAGTTTAACTAGCTCAAGCCGAATAGTAAAGAAAAACATGCTGACTTTATTCTCCCTTTTGCTACTGTCACAGATCAAGTTGGACAACTGGGCAGTGTCCATTGTTCTCTCAAGTGGTTACTATTTACATTCACAAATGAGTGATTACTATACTATCTTCATTGGATCGCATGCATTGATTATATCAGTTATACTTAATTACATTAAGTCACACACATTGAGCTGATTAACTATACTAGTCTTATCCCATCACCCATCCTAAATCTACTTCAAGAAAAACATTCTAATACAAGTTTCAGCTACAATTCTTTTACAATAAGAAAAACATTCTAATACAAGTTTCGGCTACAGTTCTTTTACACACATTCTAATACAAGTTTTGGCTACAAATTCTTTTACAGTTCTTAATCCAGTTACCTTTTCCTCTAAATCATGTATATATATTTCAAACCGCAAAGGTCCCAGCACTTTGAAGAGTGAGAGAGGAATCTCATAGAAACTTATATAATTCTAACTGGGTTAGACAGGATAGATTCAGTAAAATATGTTTCCAATGGTGGGGGAGTCCAGAAGTAGAAATCATAATTTGAGGATAAGGGGTAAACCTTTTAGAACTAAGGTGAGGAGAAGTTTCTTCACCCAGGGAGTGGTGAATGTGTGGAATTCTCTACCATAGAAAGTAGTTGAGATCAAAACGTTGTGTGATTTCAGGAAGAAATTAAGATATAGCTCTTGGGGCTAAAGGGATCATGGGATATGGCAGGGGAAGGGTGGGATCAGGATATTGATTTTGATTATCAGCCATGATAATGAATGGCGGAGCAGGTTGGAAGGCCTGAATGGCCTTCTCCTGTTTGTATTTGGCTGTGTTTAGTGTACCTGTCTCCTCAGTTTTGGCTTTCCTTACTTACTGGTGCATGATGTGTTCTACTTGTTATTTCTTCTTGTTTTCTTGTGTGTTATATTTCTCCAGAGCTCTATTAATCATACTATTAAATGCTCCTGACTGCTGTTTTATTTCTCTCTCTGTCAGCATTTTTCCACTTTCCTTTTCTGAATTGCGCACTCGTTCCCTTAAAATTATCTTTTTCCTGTTTAATATTACGTCAGGGATTATGTTTAGAAATAGATAAAGTGATAAACATCATAAATTTAAGACATTCCTGTTGTGATATGTTCTCACACAGGGACACACAGCCATGCTGAATAGTGGAGTCTGGCATCCGAAAATTAAGGAGGAATTCGTAACCTGCTCAAATGACGGGTAAGGATCTGGAAACATGAAATCTCTGAAAAACAGCAGGGTGTTTAGCAACTGCAAAGAGAAAAGACCATGATTCAGAAACTTAAGCTTCTTTTCTCTTTGCAAGTACTGCTATATGCGACATTATGTTGGTGTTAGAAAAAGGGGTGTGGTAAGACCAGAATAAACACTATATTGCATCTGCAAAAGTCAAGTTTGTTGAGACTTTTTGAGCAAAAAGTCAGAATCGATGTAGAAGAGGAATACTTTTGCGGGTTTGAAATCTATGCTTGTTGGAGGGGTGTAAAACATGAAAATATGTGCCAGTTCCAGCTCAGCAATGCTTTTTGCAGGCTAAGCAGTGGTAGCTGTAGCTTGACATTCTTCTTGGATATGAGGAACATAAGGCTACCCTCAATTGCCACCACGAGTCTGTAAATTAAGATTTATCTCGTGCCTCAATTATTTTAGTTGTACAGTCATCCACTTGCCTCTTGTAGCAGAGGAAAATGAACGTAATTCAAAAGAATAAGTCGGTACGACTGCAATATCAGTGAATTAAAATTACCAGTTATTTAATAGGGCATTGGGTCTAATCAAAAAGAAAAAAAGAGGCGTACATAAGGTGCAGGCAGCTAAAAACAGATGTAGCACTGGGGGAATACAGAGAAAGTAGAAAAGAACTCAAACAGGGAGTTAGAAGGACAAAAAGGGCTCACGAAGTGTCCTCGGCAGACAGGATTAAGGAGAATCCCAAGGCATTTTATATGTATGTTAGGAACAAGAGGGTTGCCAGAGAAAGAGTTGGACCTCTCAAGAACAAGGGAGGGGAATTATGCTTAGAACCCAAGGAAATAGGTGAGATCCTAAATGAATATTTTGCATTGGCATTCACAAAGGAGAAGTACACGTTCATTGGTAGTGTCTCAGAGGGATGTGTAGACCCTTTAGAACAAATCACAATTACAAGGGAGGAAGTGTGAGGTGGTTTAGGAGGCACTAAGGTAGACAAATCCCCAGGGCCAGATGGCATCTGTCCTAAGTTACTGAGACAAGAGATGAAATTTCTGGGCCTCTAACAGGAACCTTTGTCTCTTCACTGGACACAGGTGAGGTCCCAGAGGATTGCAGTTTAGCAAATGTGGTCCCGTTATTTAAGAAGGGTAGCAAGGATAACCCACCTAATTAAAGGCCAGTGAGCTTGATGTCCGTGATAGGGGAATTATTGGAGAAGATTCTTAGAGATAGGATCTATATACGTTCCTCCCGACAAGAAGGATGTGGAAGCTATTAAAAGGGTGCAGAGGAGATTGACAAGGATGTTGCCTGGATTGGGTGGCGTTCCTTATGAGGATAGGTTGAAGGAGCTATGTCTTTTGTCCCTGGAGAGACGAAGATTGAGAGGCGACCTGATAGAGATTTATAAAATGTTGAGAGGTATAGATCAGGTGGATTCTCAGAGGCTATTTCCCAGGGCTGAAATGGTGGCTACGAGAGGACACAGGTTTAAGGTGCTGGGGAGTAGGTACAGAGGAGGTGTTAGGGGTAAGTTTTTCACTCAGAGGGTGGTGAGTGAGTGGAATCGGCTGTTGTCGGTGGTGTTGGAGGGGAACTCGTTGGGGTGTTTTAAGAGACTTTTGGATGAGTACTTGGGATTTAACGGGATTGAGGGTTATAGATAGGCCTAGTAGGTAGGGATATGATCGGCACAACTTGTGGGCTGAAGAGCCTGTTTGTGCTGTAGTGCTCTGTGTTCTATTTAGAACTGAATAATCTCATTAGTGATAGACAACATGGTTTTGTACCGGGGAGGTCATGCCTCACAAACTTGGTTGAGTTTTTTGAGGAGGTGATAAAGATGATTGATGAGAGAAATGCCATGGATGTCGTCTGTATGGATTTTAGTAAAGCTTTGTCAAGGTCCCTCATGGCAGGCTGGTGCAAAAGATTAAATCTCATGGGATCAGAGGTGGACTAGCTAGATGGGTACAGAACTGACTTGGCCATAGAGGAGAGGATAGCAACGGAGGAGCCTTTTTTCTGATTGGAGATCTGTGACTAGTGGTGTTCCGCAGGGCTCTGTACTGGGACCCCTGCTGTTTGTGATTTATATAGACGATCTGCAAGAAGATGTAGCTGGTCTGATTAGTAAGTTTGTGGACGACACAAAGATTGCTTGAGTTGCGGATAGTGATGAACATTGTCAGAGTTTAGAGCAGGATATTGATAGGCTGGAAAATTGGGCGGAGAAATGGCAGATGGAATTTGATCCAGATAAATGCGAAGTGATACATTTTGGTAGATCTAATGCAGGGGGGAGCTATACAATAAATGGCAGAACCGTCAGGAGTATAGATGCACAGAGGGACCTGGGTGTGCAAGTCCACAGACTCTTTAAGGTGGCAACAAAGGTGGAAAAGGTGGTGAAGAAGGCATATGGCATGCTTGCCTTTATAGGATGGGGCACAGAGTATAAAAGTTGGCATATGATGTTGCAGCTATATAGAACGTTGGTTAGGCCACATTTGGAATACTGCGTCCACTTCTGGTCGTCACACTATCAACAGGACATGGAGGCTTTGGAGAGAGTACAGAAAAGGTTTACCAGGATGTTGCCTGGTATGGAAGGTATTAGCTATGAGGTGAGATTGAGGAAACAAGGTTGTTCTCCCTGGAAAGACGGAGGCTGAGGGGCGATCTAATAGATGTTTATAAGATTATGAAGGGCATAGATAGGGTGAACAGTTGGAAGCCTTTTCCTCGGTCAGAAATGACAAACACAAGGGGTCACAAGTTCAAGGTAAGGGAGGCAAGGTTCAATGTAGACATGCAGGGACGTATTTTACCCAGTGTGTGGTGGGGGCCTGGAATGCGCTACCAAGCAAGGTGGTTGAGGCAGACACGCGAGGATCATTTAAGACTTATCTGGAAAGCCACATGAACAGACTGGGAATAGAGGGATACAAACGGATGGTCTAGTTAGGAACACGTGATCGATGCAGAGTTGGAGGTCATGAAGGGCCTGTTCATGTGCTGTATTGTTCTCAGTTCATTGGCTGCTTTAGAGAATCAGAAAGGTTTCCAGCAGAGAAATAGGCCCTTTGGCCAGCTTATCCATGCTGACCCCTTTTTTGAAAGCCCTAAGCTCGTCCCAATTGCCCACATTTGGCCCATATCCTTCAATACCCACCTTACCCATGTATCTGTTTAAATGCTTTTTAAAAGACAAAATTGTACCTGCCTCTGCTACGACCTCTGGCAGCTTGTTCCAGACACTCACCATCCTCTGTGGAAAAAATTGCCCCTCTGGACACTTTTGTATCTGTCCCCTCTGATCTTATACCTATGCCCTCTAGATTTAGACTGCCCTACCTTTGGGAAAAGATATTGACTACCTAGCTGATACGTACCCCCCATTATTTTGTAGACCTCTGTAAGATCATCCTTCAGCCTTGGATGCCCAGAGGAAAATGTCCCAGTCTATCCAGCCTCTCCTGATAACTTAAACCATCAAGTCCAGGTAGCATCCGAGTGAATCTTTTCTGCACTCTTTCTAGTTTAATAATATCTCTTCTATATTAGGGTGACCAAAACTGTACACAGTATTCCAAGTGTGGCCTTACCAATGTCTTGTACAACTTCAACAAGACATCCCAACTCCTGTATTCAATGTTCTGACTGATGAAACCAAGCATGCTGAATGCCTTCTTCACCACTCTGTCCACCTGTGACTCCACTTTCAAGGAGCTATGAATATGTACCCCTAGATCACTTTGCTGTGTAACTTTTCCCATCACCCTACCATTAACTGAGTAGTCCTGCCCTGGTTCAATCTATCAAAATGCATCACCTTGTATTTATCTAAATTAAACTCCATCTGCCATTTGTCAGCTCATTTGCCCAATTGATCAAAATCCTGTTGCAAGCTGAGATAACCTTCACTGTCCACTATGCCACCAATCTTGGTGTCATCTGCAAACTTATTAATCATGCCTCCTGTATTCTCACCCAAATCTTGAATATAAATGACAAATAACACCCATGCCCCACAAATTAAAAAAAAGACGAACAAAGGTGCCAGGTTGAAAACTGCTTTTCTGCCAAACCTGCAATCGTGTGTGTGGATCCACAAGAGATGGATGAGATCCTAAATGAATATTCCTCATCAGTACTTACTGTTGAGAAAAGCATGGATGTTAGAAACTTGGGGAAATAAATCGTGATGTCTCGAGGAGTGTGCACGTTACACAGGACCCTGCACTGATCCCTGAGGCACACTGCTGGTCACAGGCCTTTGTTTCAAAAACCACCCTTTACAATCACCCCCTGGCTTCAGTCGTCAACGCAGTAAGAAGTCTCACAACACCAAGTTAAAGTCCAACAGGTTTATTTGGTAGCAAAAGCCACTAGCTTTCGAAGCGCTGCACCTTCATCAGGTGAGTGGGATTTCAGTTCACAAACAGGGCATGTAAAGACACAAACTTAATTTACAAAATAATGGTTGGAATGTGAGTCTTTACAGGTGATAGACTTCAAAAAAATATTTGTGAGACGTGATTTTTTTCACTCACAAAGCCATGCTAACTGTCCCTAATCAGCCCTTGTATGTCTAAATACCTGTAGATCCTGTCTCTCGGAACATCTTCCAACAATTTACCCCCCGCAGATGTGTGGCTCACTGGCCTGTAGTTCCACACTTTTCCCTGCAGCCCTTTTTAAACAAAGGCAGAACAGTTGGCACCCTCCAATCTTCAGGCAGCTCACCCGTGACTATCGATGATTCAAATATCTTGGCTAGGGGACCCGCAATTTCCTCCCAGCCTCCTACAGTGTCCTGGGATACACTTCATCAGGTCCGGGGATTTATCTACCTTGATGAGCTTTAAGACTTCCAGCACCACCACTTCGGTAACGTGCACTACTCTCCTCAAGACATCACGATTTATTTCCCCAAGTTTCTAACATCCATGCTTTTCTCAACAGTAAGTACTGATGAGAAATATTCATTTAGGATCTCATCCATCTCTTGTGGATCCACACACACATGATTGCAGGTTTGGCAAAAATGCAGTTTTCAACCTGGCACCTTTGTTAGTCATTTTTTTTAAATTCATTTGTGGGACATGGGTGTTGCTGGCTGGCCAGCATTTATTGCCTATCCCTATTTGCCCTTGGGGGGTAGTTGAAAGTCAAACGCATTGCTGTGGGCCTGGAGTCACATGAAGGCCAGACCAGGTAAGGATGGCAGATTTCCTTCCCTGAAGGACATGAAATAACCAGTTGGGTTTTCCTCGACAATTGACAATGGTTTCATGGTTGTCAGTAGATTCTTAATTCCAGATACTTTTTATTGAATTCAAATTCCACCCTCTGTCTGGTGGGATTCTAACCTGGGTCCCCAGAACATTCGCTGATAATACCACCAGTCCATCACATCCCCTGGAGTTGTTTCACTGATGGATTCGTAACTCAAGGTATTTTTGATCTTAGAACATAGAATGCTACAGCACAAACAGGCCCTTTAGCCCACAAGTTGCACCGATCATATCCCTACCTATCAGGCCTATCTATAACCCTCAATCCCATTAAATCCCATGTAATCATCCAGAAGTGTCTCAAAAGACCCCAACAAATTTGCCTCCACCACCACCGATGGCAGCCGATTCCACTTGCTCACCACCCTCTGAGTGAAAAACTTATCCCTGTCATCTCCTCTGTACCTCCTCCCCAGCACCTTAAACCTGTGTCCTCTTGTAGCGACCATTTCAGCCCTGGGAAATAGCCTCCGACAATCCACCCTATCTATGCCTCTCAGCATCTTATAAACCTCTATCAGGTCGTCTCTCAACCTTCATTTCTCCAGGGACAAAAGACATAGCTCCTTCAATCTATCCTCATAAGGCATGCCACCCAATCCAGGCAACATCCTTGTCAATCTCCTCTGCACCCTTTCAATAGCTTCCACATCCTTCTTGTAGTGAGGCAACCAGATCTGCGCAAGATACTCCAAGTGGGGTCTGACAAGAGTCTTATAAATTTGCTGTTAAGCTTAAATAGCTTATAAGATGGTACCGGAGAATATTATGATCAAAGTGTAGGTAATCTAATATTATTAATATAGAAGACAGGAACAGGACGAGGTTGTTTGACCCTTTGAGTCTGCTTCATCATTCCTTATGATCATGGCTGATCATCCAACTCGATAGCCTTGTCCTGCTTTTGTTCCCCCATAACCCATTATAGGACGGATGTCAGGGGTAGGTTCTTTACCCAGAGGGTGGTGAGGGATTGGAATGCCCTGCCTGCTGCAGTTGTAAATGCGCCTAGTTTGGGGGCGTTTAAGAGATCCGTGGACAGGTTTATGGACGAAAAGGGTTTGGTTTAGGTTAGTGGGTCATTGTTTTGTAACTGGTCGGCGCAACATCGTGGGCCGAAGGGCCTGTTCTGCGCTGTAATGTTCTATGTTCTATAACCTGCCGTTGGTGGTGGTAGAGGCGAACTCGCTGGGGTCTTTTAAAAGACTTCTGGATGAGTAGATAGGATCTAACGGCATTGGAAGTTATAGATAGTTCTATGGCTTGGTAGGTATAGATGTGATCGGCGCAACTTGTGGGCTGAAGGACCTGTTTGTGCTGTAGCGTTCTATGACCTTTTGATCCAATGCGCCCCAAGTGCAAAGCCTAGCTGCCTCTTGAATACATTGTGTTTTGGCATCAACTACTTCCTGTGGTAATGAATTCCATAGGCTCACCACTCTCTGGGTGAAGAAATGTCTCATCTTCATCCTAAATGGTCAATCCTAAATCCTTGGACTGTGGCCCCTGATTCTGGACACCTCCACCGTCAGGGACGTCCTCCCTGCATCGACCCTGTCTATTCCTGTTAGAATTTTATAAGTCTCGATGAGATTCCCCCCTCATTCGTCTGAACTCCAGCGAAAACAATCCTAACGTAGTCAATCTCTCCTCATACATCAGTTCCACCATCCGTGGAATCAGCCTGGTAAACCTTCGCTACACCGTCCCAAGAGCAAGAACATCCTGCCTCAGAAAAGGAGACTAAAACTGCACGCAGTACTCTAGGTGTGGCCTCACCAAGGCCCTGTATAATTGCAACAACACATCCCTCCTCCTGTACTCAAAACCTCTCGCAGTGAAGGCTAACATACCATTTGCCTTCTTTACCACCTGCTGCACCTGCACACTTATCTTCAGCGACTCGTGAACAAGGACACCCAGGTCCTGCTGCACATTCCCCTCTCCCAATTTACAGCCATTTAGGTAGTAACCTGCCTTTTTTATATATTGTATATTTTTCTGTTTATTCCGTTTAACTTTTTATTTTTAGTGCTAAGTCGCGAGTTTCGGCGGTTTTTTTAAATTAGTTAGAAACCGGAAGTCGTCACTAGGACGCTTACCGGTAGTTGTAGTTTTTTTTTCTCGTGCCCCTAACACTATAAATTAGTGCAGAGAGGATTCCCGATTCTCTACACTGGTAGAGAATCCCACCCTTCCACCTCCTCTAACCTAATTATAAGTGTGAGGGAAGTTTTTTTTTATATTTTTACTTTTCTGCTGGTAATTGATTCAGGGATGGCAGTTCAGGCTGTAAGCTGCATCTCCTGTGGGATGTATGTAGTGAGGGACTCCCACAGTGTTTCAGGTGATTTTACTTGTGGGAAGTGTGTTAGATTGCAGTTTCTGGAGGAGCGTGTAAAGGAGCTGGAAGGGGAATTAGAGGAGCTCCGTATAATTCGGGAAGTGGAGCAGGACATAGAAAGGAGTTATAAGGAGATAGTCACTCCTAGGAATAAGTCTTGGGTCACTGCCAGGAAGAGGGGCAAAAAGCAGTTGGGGGGACAATCCCCTGGGGCTGTTCCCCTCCAAAATAGGTTTTCGGTCCTGGAGGCTACAGTTGAGGAGAAATCAACTGGGGATAGCCAAAGGGAGCAGGTCTCTGGGGGTGAGCCTATTGGCAAGCCTCAGGTGGTTAGGGGTAAGAGATTGGGCCTCGTGATTGGGGACTCCACAGTTATGGGGACGGATAGGAGAGTTGGAGGTAAGGGTAGGGACTCTGGGCTGGTGTGTTGCCTACCAGGGGCTGGGGTCCAGGTTGTATCGGACAGAGTATTCAGGACTCTTAGGGGAGAGGGAGATCAACCCCAAGTTATAGTTCATGTGGGGACACATGACATAGGGAGATTAAGGGAAGGGGATATTAAGCAAAGATTTATGGAGTTGGGGTGGAAACTAAAGGCGAAGTCAGAAAGAGTAGTTATATCTGGACTCTTGCCTGTGCCACGGGATAGTTTAGAGAGGAATAGGGAGAGGGAAAGTTTGAACTCGTGGCTGAGGGGATGGTGCAGGAGGGAGGGGTTCAGGTACTTGAGCAATTGGGGCTCATTCTGGGGAAGGTGGGACCTCTATAAGAGGGATGGTCTACACCTGAACCAGAGGGGAATCAATATCCTGGGGGGTAAATTTGCAAAAGCGATGCAGGAAGGTTTAAACTGATTCGGAGGGGGGGAGGGATAGTGAGGAAAGCGGGTGAAAGTGAGGGGGGCATAGTTGGGGAATGCAAGGCACGGCATAGTGGGGGTGGGGCGGAGCAGGGTTTGAAATGCGTGTACTTTAATGCGAGGAGTATTCGCAATAAAGTGGATGAACTTGCAGCGTGGATCAGTACCTGGGACTTTGATGTTGTGGCCATTTCTGAGACATGGATAGAGCAGGGTCAGGAATGGATGTTGCAGGTTCCGGGGTACAAATGCTTTAGTCGGAGTAGAGAAGAAGGTAGAAGGGGGGGTGGGGTAGCATTGCTAGTCAAGGACTGTATCACAGTGTCGGAGAGAAAGTTTGATGAGGACTTGTCAGTTGAGGTAGTATGGGCGGAGATTAGAAATAGGAGAGGAGAGGTCACCCTGTTGGGAGTCTTTTATAGACCTCCTAAAAGTTCTAGAGAGGTTGAGGAAAGGATTGCGGAGACAATCCTGGTTAGGAGTGAAAGTAATAGGGTAATTGTTATGGGGGACTTTAACTTTACGAATATTGATTGGAGTTGCTATAGTTCTAGCTCGCTAGAGGGGTCAGTGTTTGTACAAAGCGTGCAGGAAGGTTTTTTGTCTCAGTATGTAGACAGGCCAACTAGAGGTGAGGCTATATTGGATTTGGTGCTGGGAAATGAGCCAGACCAGGTGCTAGACTTGGAAGTTGGTGTGCATTTTGGTGATAGTGACCACAATTCGGTTACGTTCACCTTAGTGATGGGAAGAGATAGGCATGAACCTCGGGTCAGCAATTTTAGCTGGGGTAAGGGCGATTATGAGGCTATCAGGAGTGAATTAGGAAGCATGGATTGGATTAGGGGATTACAGGGACTGGGAACGTCTGAAATGTGGAGTTTTTTCAAGGAGCAGCTACTGCGAGTCCTTGATAGGTATGTCCCTGTCAGGCATGGTGGATTTGGTAGATCTAGGGAACCGTGGTGCACTAAAAGAGTTGAGTCGATGGTTAAAAAGAAAAAGGAGGCTTATGTTCGGATGAGATTGGAGGGCTCAGATAGTGCACTAGAAAGCTTTAGATTGGCTAGGAGGGAGTTGAAGAGTGAGTTGAGAAGGGCTAAAAGAGGACATGAGAAGACTTTGGCTGATAGGATTAAGGAGAATCCTAAGGCGTTCTATAGGTATGTCAAGAACAGAAGGTTGGTCAGGGCAAGATTAGGGCCAGTTACAGACAGCAGGGGGACGTTGTGTGTGGAACCGGAGGAGATTGGAGAAGTATTGAACCAATATTTCTCTTCGGTGTTCACGCAGGGGGACATGAATATAGCTGAGGAGGACATTGGGTTGCAGGGGTGTAAAATAGACAGTATTACGGTTGATAAAGGGGATGTGCTGGAAATTCTTGAGGGGCTGAAAATAGATAAGTCCCCTGGTCCGGATGGGATCTACCCTAGGATTCTCTGGGAGGCTAGAGAGGTGATTGCAGAGCCTCTGGCTCAGATCTTCAGGTCGTCATTGGTCTCTGGTGTAGTCCCGGAGGATTGGAGGATAGCGAATGTTGTCCCATTGTTTAAGAAGGGGAACAGAGACTTTGCCGGGAATTATAGACCGGTGAGTCTTACTTCTGTTGTGGGCAAGGTTTTAGAAAAAATTATTAGGGATAGGATTTATAGTTATTTGGAGTGTAATGAATTGATTAGAAATAGTCAGCATGGTTTTGTAGCGGGTAGGTCGTGCCTTACTAACCTTATTGAGTTTTTTGAGAAGGTGACCAAAGAGGTGGATGGGGGCAAGGCAGTTGACGTGGTATACATGGATTTTAGTAAGGCGTTCGATAAGGTTCACCATGGTAGGCTTCTGCAGAAAATGCAGATGTATGGGATTGTGGGTAATCTAGGAAGTTGGATCAGGAATTGGCTATTAGATAGGAGACAGAGGGTGGTGGTGGATGGTAAATATTCATCATGGAGTACAGTTACGAGTGGTGTGCCTCAGGGATCTGTTTGGGGGCCACTGTTGTTTGTAATTTTTATTAATGATCTGGATGAGGGTATAGTTGGGTGGATTAGTAAATTTGCTGATGACACCAAAATTGGAGGTGTGGTAGATTGTGAGGAAGGGTGTCATAGTCTGCAGGGAGACTTAGATAGGTTGCAGAGCTGGGCCGAGAGGTGGCGGATGGAATTTAATGCGGAGAAGTGTGAGGTAATTCACTTTGGTAGGAGCAACAGATGTGTTGAGTATAGGGCTAACGGGAGGACTTTGAATAGTGTGGATGAACAGAGGGATCTAGGTGTGTGTGTACATAGATCCCTGAAAGTTGGGAATCAAGTAGATAAGGTTGTTAAGAAGGCGTACGGTGTCTTGGCGTTTATTGGTAGGGGGATTGAATTTAGGAGTCGCAGTGTAATGTTGCAACTGTACACAACTCTGGTGCGGCCGCACTTGGAGTACTGTGTGCAGTTCTGGTCCCCGCATTACAAGAAGGATGTGGAGGCGTTGGAGAGGGTGCAGAGGAGGTTTACTAGGATGTTGCCTGGTATGGTGGGGAGGTCCTATGAGGAGAGACTGAGGGATTTAGGGTTGTTTTCGTTGGAAAGAAGGCGGCTAAGAGGGGATCTTATTGAAACATATAAGATGATTAGAGGTTTAGATAGGGTGGATAGTGATAGCCTTTTTCCTCGGATGGAGAAAGCTAGCACGAGGGGGCATGGCTTTAAATTAAGGGGGGGTAGCTACAGGACGGATGTCAGGGGTAGGTTCTTTACCCAGCGGGTGGTGAGGGATTGGAATGCCCTGCCTGCTGCGGTTGTAAATGCGTCTAGTTTGGGGGCGTTTAAGAGATCTCTGGATAGGTTTATGGACGAAAAGGGATTGGTATAGGCTAGTGGGTCATTGTTTTTGTAACTGGTCGGCGCAACATCGTGGGCCGAAGGGCCTGTTCTGCGCTGTAATGTTCTATGTTCTATGTTCTTGTTTTTGCTTCCAAAGTGAACAACCTCACATTTAGCCAAATTATATCGCATCTGCCATTGATTTGCCCACTCACCCAACCTGTTCCAATCGTTCTGAAGGATCTCTGCATCCTCGTCACAGTTCACTCCCCCCACCCAACCTGGCATCATCTGCAAACTGATGTTGCATGTTGCATCATCAACCTTGAGATGTTGCATTTTGTTCCCTCATCCAAATCATTGATACATATTGTGAATAGCTGGGGTCCCAGCACCAATTCATGTGGCACCCCACTAATTACTGCCTGCCAATTTGAAAAGCGTCCATTAATTCCTACTGTTTGTTTCCTCTCTGCCTATCAGTTTTCGATCCGTTTCAATGCACTTCCCTCAATCCCATTTGGTAGTATAACTATAATGTCAGGAACCCATAATTATGGGTGATAATTTGTGTTTACGCTATTTGGTGTAACATTGTAAACCAAAAACATGTTCTATTATTCCTCAAAAGCTATGGTTAACTTATACATATGAATATGAAAGATTCAGTGATTTGTGGTCAGAAGTTAGGGATCCACTTTTATATGAGATTGAATGTTACTAGAATTTATATGGTGCTTTTTTATAGTCATTCGTTGGAAGTGGGCACGGTGTGCCCTTGAGCATCACAGAATACTACAGTGCAGAAGAGATCCTTCAGCCCATTAAGTCTGCCCACCTCATCCAACTTGTCAGCTTTGCCCCATATCCTTGAATGTTATAATGCTGATGTTTCCATGCATCTACTGCCTTTTTATTTCTAGTTGGGAAAAGCTGCAGGTTTGCAAAGTGTTGCATGTCCCATGTAAAACCTCACAGTGCTTTCGTTTTGCAGATTCACTGCATTGTTACAGCACAGAAGGCGATCATTCCGCCCATCATGTCTGCACTAGCTCTCCAAAGGAGCAACTCGCTTAGTGCTATGTACACACCTTCCCACCGTAATCATAAAATGAATGGCAGAGCAGGCTCGAGGGGCCGAATGTCCTGCTTGTACCGGTCCCACCTTCTCAGAACCAGTCCCAATGCTCCAGGAAAATGAATTTCTCCCCACCACACCCCCCACACCATTTCTTCAGTCATGCTTTCATCTGGCCCTGATGAGAGCAGCCCTGGGTTAGATATGTGAGGCAAGGGAGGAGATTGCAGGGGCTCAGATATTAATTTTCAAATCCTTTCTGGCCATGGGAGATGCTAGAAGTCTGGAGACACCCAACATCATACCATAATGAAGAAGGGAAGTAGGGAAAAGGCAGGTGATTACAGGCCATTGAGTCCAACATAAGTGGTGTTATTGAGGGACAGAATTAATCATGGCTTTTTCAGGGGGAGATCATATCAAACAAATATAATTGTTTTTTGCAAGGAGATGACAAGTTGTGTCGATGAGGGCAGTGTGGTTCAGGTTGTGTACATGGACTTCAGTAAGACTTTTGACAAAGTCCAGCAAGGGAAACTTTTCAAGAAGGTAACAGCCTATGATAGGATCTGGGGCAATTTGGCAAATTGGATCCAAAATGGTATGTGGGACTGTTAGTACAGAAACTCAGCTAATGTTCTGGGGACCCTGGTTCAATTCCCACCACAGCAGATGGTGGAATTTGAAATTACAAAAAATCTGGAATTAAGAATCTACTGATGACTGTAAAACCATTGTTGACTGTCACAAAAACCCATCTGGTTCCTTCATGTCCTTTAGGAAAGGAAATCTGCTGGTGTTACCTGGACTTGGTACATGTGACTCCAAAGCCACAGCAATGTGGTTGACTGTCAACAGCCCTGAGGCATCGAGGGATGGGCGATAAATGCTGGCTGGCCAGCCAGCGGTGCCCATGTCCCAAGAATAAATTTTTAAAAATTGACTTAATGGCAGGAGGCAGAGGGTGACGATCGAAAGTTGTTTTCTTGACTGGAAACCTGTGTTTGTTTTCTTGACTGCAAATCTGTGTCCAGTGGTGTAATGGAGAGATTGGTGCTGGGTCTCTTGCTGTTTATAGCGCACATTAGTAATCTAGATGTGAATGTTGGGGGTATGATAAATAAGTTCACAGGTGACACAAATTAGTGGTTTTTTAATAGGGAGGAGGAAAGCCTTAGACTATGGGACGATATAGACAGGCTGGTCAGGTGGGCAGAACAGTGGCCAATGGAATTTAACCCTGAAAAGTGTGAAGTGATGCATTTTGGGAGGACTAACAAGGCAAGGGAATACACAATGAAAAGCAGGAAGTTGAGAGGACCAGATGGATCTTGGTGTGCATGTTGATAGATACCTGAAGGCAGCAAGAAAGGTACATATGGTGTTAGAGAAGACATTTGACGACAGAAACATAGAAAGTAGAAGCAGGAGTAGGCCATTTAGCCCTTCAAGCCTGCTCCACCATTCATTTTGATCATGGCTGATCATCAAGTTCAATATCTTGATCCCACCTACCTTCCATGTCTCTCCATCATTTTAGCGCAAGAGCTATATCTCATTTCTTTTGGAAATCATGCAAAGTTTTGGCTTCAACTACTTTCTGTGGTAATGAATTCCACACATTCACCACTCCCTTGGTGAAGAAATTTCTCCTCACCTCAGTTCTAAAAGGTTTATCCCTTGTCCTTAAACTGTGACCCCAAGTTCTGGACTCCCCCACCATGGGAACATTCTTTCTGAATATACCATGCCTAATCCTATTAGAATTTTCTAAGTTTCGAAACAGTACCCTCTCACTCTTCTAAACTCCAAAGAATGTAATCACAACTGACTTAGTCTCTCCTCATATGACAGACCAGCCATTTCACTCCGTTTATAGTAAGGACATCCTTCCTCAGATAAGGACACCAAAACTGCACGCAATACTCCAGGTTTGGCCTCACCAGTGCTTTGTACAATTTTTTATTCATTCATTCGTTAGACATTGGGGTTCCTGGCTGACCAGCATTTATTGCCCATCCCTAGTTGTCCTTGAGAAGTGCTGGTGAGCTCCCTTCTTGAATCGCTGCAGTCCATGTTCTGTGGGTTGACCCACAATGCCATTAGAGAGAGCATTCCAAGATTTTGACCCAGCGACTGCGAAGGAACGGCGATATATTTCCAAGTCAGAATAATGAGTGGCTTGGAGGGAAACCTGCAGGTTGCGGTGTTCCCCATGTATCTGCTGCCCTTGTCCTTCTAGATAGAAGTGATCGTGGGTTTGGAAGGTGCTGTCTAAAAGTCTTTGGTAAATTGCTGCAGTGCATCTTGTAGATAGTACACACTACTGCGACTGAATGTTGGTGTTGGAGGAATTGAATGTTTGTAGATGTGCCAGTCAAGCAGGCTGCTTTGTCCTAGATGGTGTCAAGCTTCTTCAGTGCTGTTAGAGCTGCATCCATCCAGGCAAGTGGGAAGTATTCCATCATACTTCTGACTTGTGCCTTGTAGATGGTGGACAGGCTTTGGGAGTCAGGAGGTGAGTTATTCGTCATAGTATTCCCAGCCTCTGACCTGCTCTTGTAGTCACTTTGTTGATGTGGTGAGTCCAGTTGAGTTTCTGGTCAATGGTAACTCCAAGGATGTTGGCAGTGGGGGATTCAGTGATGGTTAATATCTGGGTATTGTCTAGATCTTGTTGCATTTGAACATGGACTGCTTCAGTATCTGAGGAATTACGAATGGTGCTGAACTTTGCGCAATCATCAACGAACATCCCCACTTCTGACATTATGACGGAGGGAAGGTCATTGATGAAGCAGATGAAGATTATTGGGCTGAGGACACTACCTTGAGGGACTCCTGCTGAGATGACTGATCCTCCATAAGCATAACCACTGTTTTATGACTCCAGCCAGGGGAGAGTTTGCTCCCGATACCGATTGATTCCAGTTTTGGTAGGGCTCCTTGATGCCACACTCAGTCGAATGAGGCCTTGATGTCAAAGGCTGTCCCCCTCACCTCATCTTTGGAATTCACCTCTTTGATCCATGTTTGAACCGAGATGGTAATAAGGTCAGGAATTGAGTGAGCCTGGCAAAATCCAAACTGGGTGTCACTGAGCAAGTTATTGCTGAGCAGGTGCTGTTTGATAGCGCTGTTGAAGACCCCTTCCATCACTTTACTGATGATCAGGAGTGACTGGATGGTAATTGGCTGGGATGAATTTGTCCGACTTTTTGTATTCAGGACATACGTGGGCAATTTTTCACATTGTCGGGTAGATGCCGGTATTGTAACTGTGCTGGAAGAGCTTGGCTAGGGGAGCAGCAAGTTCTGGAGCACAAGTTTTCAGTATTATTGCCGGAATGTTATCAGGCCCATTGCGTTCACAGTATCCAGTGGCTCCAATATCATGTGGAGTGAATCGAATAGACTGGAGACTGGCATCTGAGATACTGGGGGGCGCAGAAGGAGGCCGAGATGGATCATCCACTTGCGACTTGTGGCTGCAAATTACTGCGAATATTTCAACCTCATCTTTTGCATTAATGTGCTGGACTCCTACATCATTGAGGATGGGGATATTTGTGGAACCTTCTCCAGTGAGCTGTTTAATTGTCCACCATCATATGATTTCTAGTCAAAAAGAAAAGAAAAGCGTACAGAAGGTTCAGAGAGCTAGGCGATGTTAAGGATCTAGAGGAGTATACGGGTTGTAAGAAGGAACTTAAAGAAGGAAATTAGGAGAGCCAGAAGAGATCATGAGAGGGCCTTGGCGGGTAAGATTAAGGAGAACCCTAAGGTGTTCTACAAATATGTGAAGAGTAAAAGGATGAGATCTGAAGGAATAAGACCAATAAAATGTGAAGATGGGAAAGCTTGTACGGAACCGGTAGAAATGGCAGAGGTGCTTAATGAGTACTTTACCTTGGTATTCACGATGGACAATGATCTGGGTGGTTGTATTGCAAGTTTGCGGCGGACTGAAAAGATTGAGCGTGTGGACATTAAAAAAGAGGATGTGTTGGAAGTTTTGAATAGCATCAAGATAGATAAGTTGCCGGGACCAGATGGGATGTACCCCAGGTTACTGTGGAAGGTGAGGGAAGAGATTGCAGAGCCTCTGACGATGATCTTTGCATCGTCAATGGATACGGGAGAGGTTCCGGAGGATTGGAAGATTGCGGATGTGGTTCCTATATTCAAAAAAGGAAATAGAGATAGTCCAGAAAATTACTGACCAGTGATTCTAACCTCAGTGGTTGGTAAGTTGATGGAGAGCATCCTGAGGGACAGGATTTCTGAACGTTTAGAGACGTTTAGTATGCTTAAAAGTAGTCAGCACGGCTTTGTCAAGGGCAGGTCGTGCCTTACGAGCCTGGTTGAGTTCTTTGAAAATGTGACTAAACACATTGACAAAGGAGTGTTTTATATGGACTTCAGTAAGGTGTTCGATAAGGTCCCTCATGCAAGACTTCTTGAGAAAGTGAGAGGGCATGGGATTCATGGGGCTGTTGCCTTGTTGACCCAGAACTGGCTTGCCTGCAGAAGGCAGAGAGTGGTTGTGGATGGGTCTTTTTCTGCATGGAGGTCGGTCACCAGTGGAGTGCCCCAGGGATCTGTTAACATAGAACACTACAGCACAAACATGCCCTTCAGCCCACAAGTTGCACCGATCACATCTATACTTACCAAGCCATAGAACTATCTGTAACTTCCAATCCCATTAGATCCCAAATACTCGTCCAGAAGTCTTTCAAAAGACCCTAGCGAGTTTGCCTCCACCACCACCGATGGCAGCTGATTCCACTCACTCACCACCCTCTGAGTGAAAAAGTTACTAAAAAGTCTGACAACACCAGGTTTTAGTCCAATCTATTTATTTGATAATATACTCACAAGCTTTCGGGGTTAGCCCCTTCGTCAGGTGAATGGAGAGTGAATGGAACTCTCCATTCACCTGACGAAGGGGCTAACCCCGAAAGCTTGTGAGTATATTATCAAATAAATAGGTTGGACTAAAACCTGGTGTTGTCAGACTTTTTACTGTGTTTACGCCAGTCCAACGCCGGCATACCCACATCATGAAAAACTTACCCCTGACATCTCCTCTGTACCTACTCCCCAGCACCTTAAACCTGTGTTCTTTTGTAGCGACCATTTCAGCCCTGGGAAATAGCCTCCGAGAATCCACCCTGTCGACATTTTATAAACCTATTCTAGGAGCCTTGCTGTTTGTCATTTCCACAAATGACCTGGATGAGGAAGTGGAGGGATGGGTTGGTAAGTTTGCCGACGACACTAAGGTTGGTGGTGTTGTGAATAGTCTGGGGGGATGTCAGAAGTTGCAGCGTGACATAGATAGGATGCAAGACTGGGCGGAGAAGTAGCAGATGGATTTCAATGCGGATAAATGTGTCGTGGTCCATTTTGGCAGGTCCAATGGGATGAAGGAGTATAATATCAAAGGTCAGAGTCTTTGCAGTGTAGAGGATCAGAAGGACCTTGGGGTCAGGGTCCATAGGACTCTTAAATCGGCCTCTCAGGTAGAGGATGTGGTTAAGAAGGCGGATGGTGTACTGGCCTTCATTAATTGAGGGATTGAGTTCAGGAGTCGGGAGATAATGCTGCAGCTTTGTAAGACCGGAGTCAGACCCCACTTGGAGTACTGTGCGCGGTTCTGGTCGCCTCATTGCAAGAAAGATGTGGAAGCTATTGAAAGGGTGCAGAGGAGATTTACAGGGATGTTGCCTGGATTGGGAGGCATGCCTTATGAAGATAGGTTGAGGGAGCTTGGCCTTTTCTCCCTGGAGAGACGAAGAAAGAGAAGTGACCTGATAGAAGTTTATAAGATGTTGGGAGGTATTGATCGGGTGGATTCTCAGAGGCTATTTCCCAGGGCTGAAATGGTCGCTATGAGAGGACACAGGTTTCAGGTGCTGGGGAGTAGGTACAGAGGAGATGTCAGGGGTAAGTTTTTCACTCAGAGGGTGGTGAGTGAGTGGAATTGGCTGCCGTCAGTGGTGGTGGAGGCAAACTCGTTGGGGTCTTTGAAGAGACTTCTGGATGAGTACATGGGATTTAATGGGATTGAGGTTTATAAATAGGCCAAGAAGGTAGGGATATGATCAGCGTAACTTATGGGCCGAAGGGCCTGAAGGTGCTGTAGTTTTTCTATGACCTATTGTTCTCGACTGGATGTGGAAGGACAGCGGAGCTTAGATCTGATGTGTTGGTTGTGGGATCGTTTAGCTCTGTCTGTCACTTGCCATTTATACTGTTTGGAATGCAAGTGTTCCTGTTTGGTAGCTTCACCAGGTTGACACCTCATTTTTAGGTAGAATGAACAAAGAATAGTACACAGAAACAGGCCCTTCGGCCCTCGAAACCTGCGCCGCTCATGCGCCCAACTAGACAATTTATTCATAACCATCTGTTCATGTGTCTATCTAGGTAAGTCTTAAACGATCCCAGCGTGTCTGCCTCAACCACCTTGCTTGGCAGTGCGTTCCAGGCCCCCACCACCCTCTCTGTAAAATATGTCCCTCTGACATCTGTGTTGAACCTCGCTCCCCCTCCCCCCCCCACCTTGAACTTGTGACCCCTTGTGTTCGTTACCTCCGACCTGGGAAAAAATTTAAGAACATAAGAAATAGGAGCAGGAATAGGCCATCTGGTGCTATTTGGATTGGCGGTTGGTGACTAGTGGAGTGCCTCAGGGGTCGGTGCTGGGGCCTCAGCTATCTACCATTTATATAGATGATCTGGAGGAGGGAGCCGAGTGTATGGTGTCGAAATTTGCTGATGACACCAAGATTGGTGGAACGGCAAATTGCGCGGAGGGCGTGGAGAGTCTGCAGAAGGATCTAGATAGGCTGGGCGAATGGGCCAGGAACTGGCAAATGGAATTTAATGTTGGCAAGTGCGAGATGGTCCACTTTGGTAGGAATAATGGTAGGAAGGACTGTTACATACGGGGCGAAAAACTGCAGCAGGCGACGGTGTAGAGGGACCTCGGGGTCCTTGTGCATGAGTCGAAAAAACCCAGCTTGCAGGTGCAGCAGGTGGTCAGGAAGGCGAATGGGATGCTGGCCTTCATAGCGAGGGGGATTGAATATAAAAGTAGGGAGGTCTTGCTGCAGCTGTATAGGGCATTGGTGAGGCCGCAGCTGGAGTACTGTGTGCAGTTTTGGGCGCCGTACTTACGCAAGGATATTTTGGCCTTGGAGGGAGTGCAGAGGAGGTTTACTAGGCTGATGCCGGAGTTGAGGGGGTTGAGGTATGAGGAGAGGCTGAATAAACTAGGCTTGTACTCGTTAGAGTTTAGAAGAATGAGGGGAGATCTCATTGAGACGTATAAGATGATGAATGGGATGGATAGGATAGAGGTGGAGAGACTCTTCCCGCTCAGAAAGGACAGTAGGACTAGGGGGCACAGCCTCAAGATAAAGGGGGGGGTGCGGTTTACAACGGAGTTGAGGAGGAACTTCTTCACTCAAAGGGTGGTGAATCTCTGGAATTCTCTGCCCGTTGAAGTGGTGGAGGCTGCCTCGCTAAATATTTTTAAGACGGGGGTTGATGGGTTTTTGATAAGAGAGGGGATTAAGGGTTATGGGGAGAGGGCGGGAATGTGGAACTGAGCCACGACAGATCAACCATGATCTTATTGAATGCCGGGGCAGGCTCGACACAGTTCACCCTATCTATGCCCTTCATAATTTTATACACCTCTATTAGGTCACCCCTCAACCTCTGTCTTTCCAGGGAGAACAACCCCAGTTTGCCCAATCTCTCCTCATAGCTAAGACCCTCCATACTAGGCAACATCCTGGTAAACCTTTTCTGTACTTTCTCCAAAGCCTCCACATCCTTCTGGTAGTGTGGCGACCAGAACTGGATGCAGTGTTCCAAATGTAGCCTAACCAACGTTCGATGTAGCTGCAACATCATATGCCAACTTGTATAGTCTATGCCCCATCCAATAAAGGCAAGCATGCCATATGCCTTCTTCACCACCCTCTCCACCTGTGCTGCCACCTTTAGGGATCTGTGGACTTGCACCCCCGTTCCCTCTATATGTCTATACTACTGATGGTTCTGCCATTCACTGTATAGCTCCCCCCTACATTAGATCTACCGAAATGCAACACTTTGCATTTATCTGGATTAAATTCCATCTGCCATTTCATAAGAACGTAAGAAATAGGAGCAGGAGTCGGCCATCTAGCCCTTCGAGCCTGCCCCGCCATTCAACAAGATCATGGCTGATCTGAAGTGGATCAGTTCCACTTTCCTGCTTTCTCCCCGTAACCCTTAATTCCCCTGCCTATCAGAAACCTATCTACACGTGACTTAAATATATTCAGCGCGGTAGCCTCCACCACTTCAACGGGCAGAGAATTCCGGAGATTCACCACCCTTTGAGTGAAGAAGTTCCTTCTCAACTCCAATCTAAACTGTCCCCCCCCACCGCCTCCCTTATTTTGAGGCTGTGCCCTATAGTTCTGCTATCCTTTCTAAGCAGGAAGAATCTCTCAACCTCTACCCTATCTAGCCCCTTCATTATTTTATATGTCTCTATAAGATCCCCCCTCAGCCTTCTAAATGCCAACGAGTACAGACCCAGTCTATTCAATCTCTCCTCATAGGCTAACCCCTTCATCTCCGGTGTCAGCATAGTGAGCATAGAACATTCCAGCGCAGTACAGGCCCTTCGGCCCTCGATGTTGCGCCGACCAGTGGAACCAATCTAATGACCCTCTAACCTAAACTATTCCAATGTTATCCATATGCCTATCCGATGACCATTTGAACGCCCTTAAAGTTGGCGAGTCCACAACTGCTGCAGGCAGGGCATCCCACGACCTTACTACCCTCTGAGTAAAGAACCTACCTCTGACATCCGTCCTATAATTACCACCCCTAATTTAAAGCTATGTCCCCTCGTGTTAGCCATCACCATCCGAGGTAAAAGGCTCTCACTGTCCACCATATCCAATCCTTTGATCATCTTGTATGCCTCAATTAAGTCACCTCGTAACCTTCTTCCCTCTAATGAAAATAACCTTTATAAGACCCTTGTCAGGCCTCATTTGGAGTACTGTGCGCAGTTCTGGTCGCCTCACTATAGGAGAGACGTAGAAGCTATTGAAAGGGTGCAGAGGAGATTTACAAGGATGTTGCCTGGACTGGGAGGCATGCCTTATGAAGTTAGGTTGAGGGAGCTGGGTCTCTTTTCCCTGGAGAGATGAAGGTTGAGAGGCGACCTGATAGAAGTTTGTAAAATGTTGAGAGGAATAGATAGGGTGGATTCTCAGAGGCTATTTCCCCGGGTTGAAATGGTCGCTACGAGAGGGCACAGATTTAAGGTGCGGGGAGGAAAGTACAGAAGTGATGTTAGGGGTAAGTTTTTCACTCAGAGGGTGGTGAGTGAATGGAATCGGCTGCCGTCAGTGGTGGTGGAGGCGAACTTGCTGGGGTCTTTTAAAAGACTTCTGGATGAGTATATGGGGTTTTATGGGATTGGGGGTTATAGATAGGTCTATAGATTGGTAGGTGTTGATGTGATCGGCGCAACTCGTGGGCCGAAGGGCCTGTTTGTGCTGTAGTGTTCTATGTTCTAACCTCAAGTCCCTCAGCCTTTCCTCATAAGACCTTCCCACCATACCAGGCAACATCCTGGTAAACCTCCTCTGCACCGTTTCCAGTGCCTCCACATCTTTCTTATAATGCGGTGACCAGAACTGTACGCAATACTCCAAGTGCGGCCGCACCAGAGTTTTGTACAGTTGTAACATGATCTCACGGCTCTGAAATTCAATCCCTCTACCAATAAAAGCTAACACACCGTTCGCCATCTTAACAGCTTTATCAACCTGGGTGCTAACTTTCAGGGAGCCATGCACATGAACACCGAGATCTCTCTGCTCGTCAATGCTACTAAGAGTCCTTCCATTAGCCCTATATTCTGTATTCCTGTTACTCTTACCAAAGTGAATCACCTCACACTTTTCCATATTAAACTCCATTTGCCACCTCTCAGCCCAGCTCTGCAGCTTATCGATGTCCCTCTGCAAACTGAAACATCCATCCTCACTGTCTACAACTCCTCCGACTTTGGTGTCGTCAGCAAATTTACTAATCCACCCTTCCCCACCCTCATCTAGGTCATTTATAAAAATGACAAACAGCAGCGGCCCCAAAACAGATCCCTGAGGTACACCACTTGTAACTGAACTCCAGGTTGAATATTTCCCATCAACCACCACCCTCTGTCTTCTATCAGCGAGCCAATTCCTGATCCAAACTGCTAAATCACCCTCAATCCCATGCATCTGCATGTTCTGCAGTAGCCTACCATGGGGAACCTTATCAAACGCTTTGCTGAAATCCATATACACCACATCAACTGCCTTACCCTTATCCACCTCTTTGGTCACCTTCTCAAAGAGCTCAATAAGGTTTGTGAGGCACGACCTACCCTTCACAAAACCGTGTTGATTATCCCTAATCAATTTATTTCCCTCTCGATGATTGTAAATCCCATCCCTTATAATTCTTTCCAAAACTTTGCCCACAACAGAAGTAAGGCTCACCGGTCTATAATTCCCAGGATGGTCTCTACTCCCCTTCTTGAACAAGGGGACAATATTTGCTGTCCTCCAGTCTTCCAGCACTATACCTGTAGCCAATGATGACATGAAGATCAAAGCCAAAGGCTTTGCAATCTCCTCCCTAGCCTCCCAGAGAATCCTAGGGTAAATCCCATCCAGCCCAGGGGACTTATCTATTTTCATACTCTCAAGAATTGCCAACACCTCCTCGCTCAAAAAAGACAGTAGGACTAGGGGGCACAGCCTCAAGATAAAAGGGGGGCGGTTTAGAACGGAGTTGAGGAGGAACTTCTTCACTCAAAGGGTGGTGAATCTCTGGAATTCTCTGCCCGTTGAAGTGGTGGAGGCTGCCTCACTAAATATTTTTAAGACGCGGGTTGATGGGTTTTTGATAAGAGAGGGGATTAAGGGTTATGGGGAGAGGGCGGGAAAGTGGAACTGAGCAGCGACAGATCAGCCATGATCTTATTGAATGGCGGGGCAGGCTCAAAGGGCTAGATGGCCTACTCCTGCTCCTATTTCTTATGTTCTTATGTTCTTTATGTACCTCAATCCCGTCTAGTCTACTACTTGGTATTGCAGTATTCTCCTCGACTACACTGACTTTTTCCTGCGTGAATACTGACGAAAAACAGGCTCCACGCACAACTCCCACTGCTGTCTGTGACTGGCCCTAATCTTGCCCTAACCAATCTTTTATTCTTGACATCCCTGTAGAAAGCTTTAGGATTTTCCTTCATCCTATCCACCAAAGTCTTTTCATGTCCTCTTGTAGCTCTTCTTAATTCTCTCTTTAGTTCCTTCCTGGCTAATTTATAACTCTCCAGTGCCCTAACTGAGCCTTCACGTCTCATCTTGACATAAGCCTCCTTCTTCCTCTTCACCAGAGATTCAACTTCCTTAGTACACCACGGTTCCCTCGCTCGACAGGTAGGAAGTGAACCTTCTCTGCACTCCCTCCAAGGCCAATATATCCTTCCGCAAATGCGGTGACCAAAACTGCGCGCAGTACTCCAGTTGTGGCCTCACCAGTGCCTTGTACAGTTGCAGCAAGATCTCCCTGCTTTTATATTCTATCCCCCTCGCTTTAAAGGCCAACATTCCATTCGCCTTCTTGATCACCTGCAGACTGGGTTTTTGCAATTTGTGCATAAGGATCCCCCAGGTCCCTCTGCACCATAGCATGCTGTCGACATTTCTCCGCCCAATTTTCCAGCCGATCTATATCCTGCTGTATTCTCTGACAATGTTCGTCACTATCTGCAAGTCCAGCAATCCTTGTGTTGTCCGCAAATTTACTGATCACACCAGCTACATCTTCTTCCAAATCATTTAGATATATCACAAATAGCAGAGGTCCCAGTACAGAGCCCTGCGGAATACCACTGGTCACAGACCTCCGATCAGAAAAGACCCTTCTGTTACTACCCTCTGTCTTCTATGACCAAGCCAGTTCTCCACCTATCTAGCTAGCTCCCCTTTTATCCTGTGAGATTTAACCTTTTGCACCAGCCTGCCATGAGGGATCTTGTCAAATGCTTTACTAAAATCCATGTAGATGACATCCACGGCCCTTCCATCGTTTTTGTCACCTTCTCAAAAAACTCAACCAAGTTTGTGAGGCATGACCTCCCTCGTACAAAACCATGCTATCGCTAATGAGATTATTCTGTTCTAAATGTGCATATATCCTATCTCTAAGAATCTTCTCCAACAATTTCCCTACCACGAACGTCAAGCTCACCGGCCTCTAATTACCCGGGTTACGCTTGCTACCCTTCTTAAATAACGGGACCACATTTGCTATCCTCCAATCCTCTGGGACCTCACCTGTGAAGAGACACAGATTTCTGTCAGAGGCCCAGCAATTTCATCTCTTGTCTCCCTGAGCAGTCTAGCATAGTAGGGCTGCTCTTGGCATGCACTCCTGAACTCTCCATTGAACCAGGGTTGATCCCCTGGCTTGGTGGTAATGGTTGATATGCCAGGCCATGAGGTTGCAGATTGTGCTGCAGTACAGTTCTGCTGCTGGTGGCCCAAAGTGCCTCACAGATACCCAGTCTGAAGTTGCTTGATCTGTTCGAAGTCTGTCTCATTTGGCACAGCGATAGTGCCATACAACAGAATGGACGTTATTCTCAATGTGACGGCTGGACTTTGTCTCCACAAAGACTGTATGGTGGTCATTCTGACCAATATGTTCGGTGCAACTTGTGGGCCGAATGGCCTGTTTGTGCTGTAGTTTTTCTACGTTTTTTCTAATATTGTCATGGACAGATGCATCCATAGCCAACAGCTTGGGAAGGATGAGGTCAAGTATGTTTTTCCCTCTTGTTGATTGCTTCACCATTTACTGCAGACCCAGTCTCTCAGTTATATCTTTCTAGTCTATGATAATACCAATAGCCATCGCTTCACCAAGGCAGATCCCCTTGGATCTCGAATAATCTATCCCTTAACCTAATTTGCTAGTTAACTTTAGCTAGCTCTGCTCTCATGCCCTATAAATTGCCCTTATTTAATTTCATCATATTTATCTTGAACCCATTCCTTTAACCCTCAAAGTCAAGGTAAAATTCAACCGTATTGTGATCTAGGCGCACCTTTATTATTGTCAGAAGAGTCACAACATCAGGTTAAAGTCCAACAGGTTTATTTGGAATCGCAAGGAATCAACTTGTAATTCCAAATAAACCTGTTGACTTTAACCAGGTGTTGAGACTTTTTACTGTGTCCAACCCAGTCCAATGCCAATATCTCCACATCACTTTTATGAGTTCATTGATTAACTGTATTTCATTTAACAAGACCAGGTCAAGTATACCCTGCTCTTTGGTTGGCATCAGAACATGCTTTTCTAAGAAATTATCCTGGAAACATTGTATGAGCTCCTCATAGAGGCTACCTTTGGCCATCTGATTTTTTTTTCTAATGTATGTGTTCATTAAATCCCTCATGATTATCACTGTTCCAATTATTTGTTCTTTATAAACCCCATCCTACCATTTAGTTAGTTAGGGGCCTGCACGTCACTTCAATAAGTGACTCTTCTCTAAATAATTTCTTATCTTGTCCCCAACTGTTTCTACATCCTGGTTTCCTGAGCTATTTTGCTGATGCCATCATTAACTATTAACAGCACTGATCTTTCCATTCTTCCAGAATGTCATGTACCTTTCAACATGCAGTGCTCAATTTTGCCATATCTATGCAATGGCTATCAGATCGCAGTAATTTTTGTTTGTTATGCCAGTTCATCCTAAGTACATTCAAATGCAGAACCTTTAGTTTTATCCGATTATTTTTGCTAACTCTAGGTTTCTCTGCTGATTTACAATTTAGATTTGCGTTCTGTGTCTCTTCCCGTCACGTAATGTTTATTATTTTCCACGTTAATACCTTTCTGTCTTGTCTTGCCTCTTCACTTTGATTTATCCCATCTTCCTAAATGTGATCCTGTGCACCCATTATTTAGTTCAAAATTCTCCCTACATTCCTCTTCGTTTGTGAAGTAAGGGGATATTAGTGCAGTGTCACTGCCCTGTTAGTGAGGTGGAGCAAGGGGGCAGGGTGGTATTAATGCTGATATCACTGCCAAATTAATGAAATGAAGAGGTGCTGAAATCACTGCCCGATTAGTTTGATGGGTGAGTATTAATGCTGATATCTCTGTAATCTTGCTGATGCCTTGTGGTGTGGTATGGGGCAGTAGTGCTGATATTACTGCCCCATTATTGCGATCAAGTGGATGCTACTACTAATTGTTGCTTGTTTGTGGTCTCAGGACAGTACGGACCTGGGACATGAACAATGAGAAGAAACACAAGAATGTTTTTAAGCCGCGATCTGTGCAAGGAAAGAGGGTCATTCCAACGACGTGTGTGTACAGCAGGGACGGAAAGTTAATCGCAGCTGCGTGTCAGGATGGTTCTATTCAAATTTGGGATCGAACCCTGAATGTGAGTGTTGTTTCATTCAAAAGCAGCACACGTGCTACAGTCAATTCATGTGGTCAGGGCAGAGTCCCTGTATTCCTCAATGTCATTGCTATCAAGAAATCTGCCAACTTCTGTTTTGAACGTTATCAATGACTGAGCCTCCGCATTCCTCTTGGGTGGAGAATTGCAAAGATTTACCCCTTGACTAAAGAGATTCCTTGGTCTCAAATGGCCTACTTCATTCTGAGATTGTGTCCCCTGATCCTTTCAACCAAGGGAAATATCTTTCCTGCTTTCTTCCTGCATCAGCCCTGTCAGGCCTTGTAAGAATTTTGTATACTTCAATGACATCACCTCTCATTCTTTGAACCTCGAGAGAATACAGGCCGATTCTGCTCAATCTTTCCTCATATAACAGTCTTGCCATCCTTGGGATTTCTGTTGAACCTTTGTTGTACTCCGTCTGTGACCAGTATATCTTCCTTACGTAAGGAGACCAAAACTGCACACAATACTCCAGGTGTGGTACTCCAGACTCTATACAATTGCAGCAAGACTTCATTATTTTGATCATCAAATTTCCTTGCAATAAAGGATAAGATACCATTTAGAGTTGTCGAGGTTCACAGCGTGGGAACAGGCCCTTCAGCCCAACATGTCCATGCCACCCTTTTTTTAAAAAATTAATTCCAATTGCCCACATTTGGCCCATATCCCTCTGACCCATCGTACCATGTAACTATCTAAATGCTTTTTAAAAGATAACATTATACCCGCCTCGACTACTCTCACCGCCCTCTGTGAAAAAATTGCCCCTCTGGATACTTTTTTTATCTCTCCCCTCTCACCTTAAACCTATGCCCTGTAGTTTTTGACTCTCCTACCTTTGGGAAAAGATATTGACGATCTACCTTGTCGGTGCCCCTCATTATTTTGTAGGCCTCTATAAGATCATCCCTTAGCCTCCTATGCTCCAAAGAGGAAAAGGTCCCAGTCTATTCAGCCTCTCCTTATTACTCAATCCATGAAGTCCCGGTAACATGCTAGTAAACCTTTTCTGCGCTGTTTCAAGTTTGGTTCACAAAGGAGGTTGAATGCCTTGTCAAGAGAAAAAAGGAAACTTATATAAGGATGAGAAAACAAGGTTCAGTTGGATCGCTTGAGGGTTACAAGGTAGCAAGGAATGAGTTAAAAAAAGGGCTTAGGAGAGCTGGGAAGGGGTCGGATGAAGGAAAACCCCAAGGCTTTTTACTCTTACGTGAGAAATAAACGAATGACTAGGGTGAGGTTAGAGCCATTCAAGGATAGTCGTGGGAACTTGTGCACGGAGTCAGAAGAGATAGATGCAGCGTTGAATGAATACTTTTCTTCAGTGTTCACTAAGGGGAGGGGACATGTTTTTGAGGATGAGTGCATGACACAGGCTGATAGGACGGAGGAGGTAGATGTTCTGGCGGAAGATGTATTAGCAATTTTGAAAAACCCCTTGGCCAGATGGGATACATCCTAGGATACTTTGGGAGGCACGGGATGAGATTGCGGAGCCTTTAGCTTTGATCTTTGGGCCCTCACTGTCCATGGAAATTGTGCTAGAGGACTGGAGAGTGGCGAATGTTGTTCCTCTCTTCAAGAAAGGAAATAGGAATGACCCTGGTAATTATAGGCCAGTTAATCTTACTTCAATGGTCGCTAAGTTAATGGAAGAGGTGCTGAAGGTAGGATTTATGACCATTTGGAAAGATGCAGCTTAATCTGGGACAGTCAGCATGGATGCGTGAGGGTTAAGTCTTGCCTCAGAAATTTGATTGAATTATTTGAGGAGGTAACTAAGTATGTAGATGAAAGTAGAGCAGTTGATGTCGTACACATGGATTTTAATGAAGCGTTTGATAAGGTTCCCCATGGGAGGCTCATGAAGGAGAGAAGGAGGTGTGGGATAGAAGGAAATTTGGCCAATTGGATAAGTAACTGGCTGTATCATAGAAGACAGAGGGTGGTGGTGAAGGGAAAATTTTCAGACTGGAGGCCAGTTACCAGCGGTGTACCACAGGGGTCAGTGCTGGGTCCTCTGCTATTTATGATTTTTATCAATAACTTGGAAGAGGGGGCTGAAGGGTGGGTTAATAAATTTGCTGATGACACCAAGATCGGCGGAGTAGTGGATGAGGTGGAGGGCTCTTGTAGGCTGCCAAGAGACATTGACAGGATGCAGAGCTGGGCCGAAAAGTGGCAGATGGAATTTAACCCTGAAAAGTGTGAGGTGATTCATTTTGGTAGGACAAACATGAATGCGGATTACAGGGTCAATGGCAGGGTTCTGAGGAATGGAGCAACAGAGAGATTTTGTGGTTCATATCCACAGATCTCTGAAGGTTACCACTCAAGTGGATAGAGCTGTGAATAAGGTTTGTAGTATGTTAGCATTTATTAACAGCTGCAACTATACAGGACCTTGGTGAGACTACATTTGGAATATTGTGTGCAGTTCTGGTCACCTCACTACAAGAAGGATGTGGAAACATTGGAGAGAGTGCAGAGGAGATTTACCGGGATGCTACCTGGTTTTGAGGGTAGATCTTCTGAGGAAAGGTTGAGGGAGCTGGGGATTTTCTCTTTAGAGCAGAGGAGGATGAGAGACGAATTGATAGAAGTCTATACGATGATGAGGGGGGTAGGTCGAGTGGACGTTTAGAGACTATTTCCTCGGGTGGATGTAGCTGTTACTGGGGGGGCATAACTATAAGGTTCATGGTGGGAGATCTAGGAGGGATACCTGAGGTAGATTCTTTACTCAGAGTGGTTGGGGTGTGTAATGCACTGCCTGCTGTGTTAGTGGAGTCGGTCACTTTAGGAACTTTCAAGTGGTTATTGGATGGGCACATGGAGCACACCAGGATGATAGGGAGTGGGATAGCTTGATATTGAGTTCGAAAATAGCTTGGCACAACATCATGGGCAGAATGGTCTGTACTGTGCTGTGCTGTACTGTTCTATGTTCTACAATTCACCCGTGCCTTTTACATCCCCCTGTATCCTTCCTGAAACATCTGTCTCGGAATGTTAAGCTGCCAATCCTGTCCTTCCCTGAACCAAATCTCTGTAATGGCAATAATATCATAGTTCCTAGTACTAATCCAAGCTCTTAAGTTCATCTGCCTTACCTGTTACACTTTTTGCATTGAAACAAATGCACTTCATCTTCATGACCCTCTTTGATTAGGAACCTTGCTCTGCCTGCTGCTTCTCAAAATCTTAGTGGCCCTACTCTCTGGTTCTCCTTCAGCTAATTTACCTTTGCTTTGGTTCCCACCCCCCTGCCAAATTAGTTTAAATGCTCCCATGTGACACTAGCAAACTTCCCAGCCAGAATATTTATGCCTTCCAGTTTATATGCAACCTGTCCTTCTCGTACAGGAGATCCCAAGAGATCCCAGTGGTCCAGATATCTGAAACCCTCCCTCCTACACCAGTTGTTTATCCACAGTTGAGCTGCACTATCGACCAATTTTTAGCCTGATTAGCACATGGCATAGGGAGTAATCCTGAGATTACAACCCTAGCGGTCCTGCTTTTTAACTTTGTACCTAACTCCCTAAATTGCTGCTGCAGGATCTTAT
The DNA here is from genome assembly GCF_965287045.1 of Carcharhinus amblyrhynchos. NCBI lineage: Eukaryota > Metazoa > Chordata > Chondrichthyes > Carcharhiniformes > Carcharhinidae > Carcharhinus > Carcharhinus amblyrhynchos. The sequence continues at coordinate 97,631 of NW_027650005.1, read as the reverse complement.
CACTCTTCCTACCTATGTCATTAGTACCAATATGTATCACGACCTCTGGCTGTTCACCTTCTTCCTTCACAATGTTTTCTGCCGGTTGAGACACATCCTGGACCCTGGTGCCAGGGAGGCAACATACCATCCTGAAGTCTCTTCCACATCCACAGAAGTGCCTATCTGTACCCCTAACTGTATAATCCCATATAACTACTGATCTAGTGCTCCTTGTCCCTCCTTGCTTAACAACAGAGCCAGTTGTGGTGCCACTGCTCTGGCTGCTGCTGCTGTTATCCCCTGTTAGACCCCCCCACCCTCCACCCCCATCCCCAACAGTACCCAAAATGGTACACTTGTTAGCGAGGGCATGGCCACAGGGGCTTCCTGCACTGACTGCCTGCCCCTTCTAGCAGTCACCCATCTATCTGCTTGTACCTTGGGTGTGACCACGTCTCTAAAGCTCCTATTTATGACATTTTCCACCACCTTCATGCGTGTCCAAGTCCTGCTCCAACCAATCCATGTGGTCTGCAAGGAGCTACAGTTGCATGCACTTCATGCAGACGTAGTCATCCAAGATGTTGGAAGCATCACGGGTCTTCCACATCTCACAAGTGCAGCACTTAACCCCACTGACTGACATTTTGAGGACCTATTAAATTATTTAAGAAAGCTTATAAAACTCTTACCTTCTCTTATACCTGCTCACAATGATTTATGACCTGAATGGCTGTAAATTGGGAGAGGGGAGTGTGCAGCAGGACCTGGGAGTCTTTATGCTGTCGTTGAAGGTCAGCATGCAGGTGCAGCAAGGTAAAGAATGCAAATGGTATGTTGGCCTTCATTGCGAGAGGCTTCAAGTACAGGGTCAGGGATGTGTTGTTGGCCTTGGTGAGGCCACACCTAGAGTATTGTACGCAGTTTTGGTCTCCTTTGCTGCAGAAGGATGTTCTTAGTCTCAAGGGAGTGGTTTCCCAGGCTGATTCCAGGGATGGTGGGACTGATGTGTGCAGAGAGATTGACCAGGTTAGGATTGTTTTCACTGGAGATCAGATGAATGAGGGGAGGATCTCATAGAGACTTATAAAATTCTAACAGGACTAGACAAGGTAGACACAGGGAAGATGTAATTGATGATGGGATAGTCCAGAACCAGGGGTCGCAGTCTGAGGATTTAGAACATAGAACATAGAACATAGAACACTACAGCACAAACAGGCCCTTCGGCCCACAAGTTGCGCCGACCACATCACCTACCAACCTACAGACCTATCTATAACCCTCAATCTCATTAAACCCCATATACTCATCCAGAAGTCTTTTAAAAGACCCCAGCGAGTTCGCCTCCACCACCACTGACGGCAGCCGATTCCATTCACTCACCACCCTCTGAGTGAAAAACTTACCCCTAACATCACTTCTGAACCTCCCTCCCCGCACCTTAAATCTGTGTCCTCTCGTAGCGACCATTTCAAACCGGGGAAATAGCCTCTGAGAGTCCACCCTATCTATTCCTCTCAACATTTTGTAAACTTCTATCAGGTCGCCTCTCAACCTTCATCTCTCCAGGGAAAAGAGTCCCAGCTCCCTCAACCTAACTTCATTTGGGGTACACCATTTCGGACAGAGGTGAGGAGACATTTCTTCACCCACAGAGTGGTGAACCTATGGAATTCATTACCATAGGAAGTAGTTGGTGCCAAAAGATTGAATGTATTCAAGCTAGATCTGGCACTCATGGCGAATATGATCAAAGGTTATGGGCGAAAGTAGGATTAGGATACCGAGTTGGACGATCAGCCATGATCATGATGAATGGTGGAGTCGGCTCAATGTGCCCAATGGCCTCCTTCTGTTCCTACGTTCTATACCTTCTATACTCACCCTTATTCATTGCACAATACTAGATCTAAGATAGCTTGTTCTGTTGTTGGCTGTGCAACATACTGTATGAGAAAACCATTCCCTACATATTCCAGGAGTTCATCTCCTCAGCATTCGTACTAATTAAGGGTACTCGATCTCTGTGTAGATTGAAGTCCCCCCATGAAATTGGATCATTATCTTCAAAGGAAATATTTGTAGTGCTCTGGGGAAAAGTCGCTCGAGAAAATGTTCTTGCAAGGGCCAGGACGCATTTGACAGGCTGAATGGCACCTCTGTGCGAAAGCAGGAAAGACGAGGTTTATGTTTCATTCCCATGCTTTGCATAATTTTTGTAATAAGCTGTCATCATTCAGGCTGGATGCACTTCATTCGAACTTAATATATTCACAATCTCTGATGCTGTGCTCTTATCTTTGTCTTCTCTGTCCCTTCTTGGCACACTCCGATAACCATTTCCCTGATTACTATCATGCTCTCTTAACATCTCTTTCTTTAGTTTATAACATCTTTCCTCAGCCCCACTATTTAGCTTAAAGCTCTCTCTACTGCCCTAATTGCACGACTCACTAAAACACTGATCCCAGCACGGTTCAGGTAAAGAACGTTCCAAAGGTATAGCCTCCACATTTCCTCATACCTATGCGAGTTCCTCAGCAATCACAATCCATCTTTTCCACACCAATCTTTGAATCATGCATTTAACTCTGTTAATCTTATTTGCGCATGCCATTCCAGTTGTGGGCAAGTAAGATTACGATAATTCCAGAGAATATTACCTTTGAGGTCCAGCTTTTTAATTGAGCCTGTAGCTTCTCCTCTTCTCGCAACAGAATCTCCTCCCTCGTCTGAACTCTGTCATCTGAATGTGCAAAATTAAAATACATGGGATTGGGGGTCGAGTACTGAGATGGATAGAAAACTGGCAGACAAGAGACAAAGTGTAGGAATAAATGGGTCTCTTTCTGAATGGCAGGCAGTGACTACAGGATAAATTAATCACACTAATAGATGTAAACCCGATTGCTAGAGTTGGGTAAAAGCAAAATGCTGGAATCTGAATCAAAAACAGAAAATGCTCGAAAATCTCAGCAGGTATGACAGCATCCGTGGGGAGAAAATAGAGCCATCGGTTTGAGTCAGGGTGATACTTCGTTGTAGCTCAGTGCTCTGATGAAAGGTCATTTAGACTCAAAACTTTGGCTCTATTCTCTCCCCACAGATGTTGTTAGACCTGCTAAGATTTTCGAGCATTTTCTGATATAGTTGGGAATACGGAGACATGGCTGCAGAGTTGACCAGGGATGGGGATTTAACATCCGGGGGTATTCCGTGTTTAGGAAGGATCAGCAAAAGTAATGGCCTCCTTTTGCACTATAGGGATTCTATTCTATTCTGAAAAGGAAAGGGCAATGGATTTACATTACTGGTTAAAGAGGAAATTGAAATCAACACAATAGTGAGGAAAGATATTAGCTCCAGAGCGGTAGATGTGGTTTATATGGACTTCAGCAAGGTGTTCAATAAGGTCCCCCATGCAAGACTTCTTGAGAAAGGGAGAGGGATCCATGGGGCTGTTGCCTTGTGGATCCGGAACTGGCTTGCCTGCAGAAGGCAGAGAGTGGTTGTGGATGGGTCTTTTTCTGCATGGAGGTCGGTCACCAGTGGAGTGCCCCAGGGATCTGTTCTAGGACCCTTGCTGTTTGTCATTTCTATAAATGACCTAGATGAGGAAGTGGAGGGATGGGTTGGTAAGTTTGCCGATGATATGAAGGTTGGTGGTGTTGTGGATAGTCTGGAGGGATGTCAGAAGTTGCAGTGTGACATAGATAGGATGCAAGACTGGGCGGAGAAGTGGCAGATGGACTTCAACCCGGATAAATGTGTCGTGGTCCATTTTGGCAGGTCAAATGGGATGAAGGAGTATAATATCATCGGTAAAACTCTTAGCAGTGTAGAGGATCAGAAGGACCTTAGGGTCCAGGTCCATAGGACTCTTAAATCGGCCTCGCAGGTCAAGAAGGCGTATGGTGTACTGGCCTTCATTAATCGAGGGATTGAGTTTAGGAGTCGGGAGGTAATGCTGCAACTTCATAAGACCCTTGTCAGACCCCACTTGGAGTACTGTGCGCAGTTCTGGTTGCCTCATTACAAGAAAGATGTGGAAGCTATTGAAAAGGTGCAGAGAAGATTCACAAGGATGTTGCCAGGGTTGGGTGGCATGCCTCATGAGGATAGGTTGAGGAATGTCGGTCTTTTCTCCCTGGAGAGATGAAGGATGAGAGGTGATCTGATAGACGTTTGTAAGATGTTGAGAGGTATAGATCAGGTGGATTCTTGGAGGCTATTCCCCAGGGCTGAAGTGGTCGCTACAAGAGGACACAGGTTTAAGGTGCTGGGGAGTAGGTACAGAGGAGATGTGTTTGTGCTGTAGTTTTTCTATGTTCTATGTTCCAGTGATGTGGAATCTGTATGGGTAGAGTGGAAAAACATCAAAGGACAAGAAATGTTTGTTGGGGGTTACATCTTGATTTCCCCCAAAGTGTAGTGTTAATGTTGGGAATGGCATTAAACAGGAAATAAGGGACACGTGCAATGAAGGAATACCTGTAATTATGGGTGACTTTAATCTGCATAAAGACTGGGCAAATCAAAGTGGTAACAAATTCCTAGAGTGCATATGGGATGGTTTTCTGGACAAATACGTTGAGGAACTAGTCCTAAACTGAGTATTGTTTGATGGAAACGGAATACTTGGCAATCTAGTTGTGCAAGAGCCCTTGGGAATGGGTGACAGAATATGATGGAATTTACCATCAAGATGGAGAGTGACATCGTTGATTCTGAGATGGGTTTCTTGAATCTTAATGAAGGAAACTGCAATGGTATGAGGCACCAGTTTTCGATGATAGATTAGGAAATGTTACCTCAATGGATAATGATGGATAGGCAATGGCAAGCATATAAAGAGTGCATGGGGGAACTGCAACAATTGTTTATTCCTGTTTGGCACAAAAGTAAAATGGGAAAGATGGCCAAACTGTGGCTTAGAAGGGAAAGCAGAGATAGTATTCAATCCAAGGAAGAGGAAAACAAAGTGGCCCAAAAAAACAACAGATGAGAGGATTAAGACCAGTTTAGAAGTCAGTAGTTAGGAGGTTTGTCATACAACCCCAGTAGAGCACTTGGAAAACAGTAGCAGGATCAGACAGAGTCAGCATGGATTTTGGGAAGGGAATCAAAGAACAATACAGCACAGGAACAGGCCGTTTAGCCCTCCAAGCCTGCACCAATCATGTGTTCCGAACTAGACCATCAGTTTGTATCCCTCTATTCCCAGTCTGTTCATGTTGCTATCTGGATAAGTCTTAAATGATCCTAGTGTGTCTGCCTCAACCACCTTGCTTGGTAGCTCATTCCAGGCCTCACCACCCTCTGTGTAAAAAAAAACTTTGCCCTGCATATCCCTATTGAACCTTGCCCCCTTGCCTTGAACTTGTAACCCTTTGTTATTTCTACATAGAATATAGAAAAGTCCAGCACAGTACAGGCCTTTCGGTCCTCCATGTTGTGCAAAGCTATGTCCAAACGCAAGATCAAGCTATGCCACTCCCTATCATTCCAGTTTCTCACCTGGGAAAAGCTTCCAACTGTTCACCCTACCTATGCCCTTCGTAATCTTACAAACCTCTATTAGGTCGCCCATCAACCTCTGTCTTTCCAGGGAGAACAACCCCAGTTTACTCAATCTCAACTCATAGCTAATACCCTCCATACCGGCCAACATCCTGGTAAATCTTTTCTGCACTCACTCCAAAGCCTCTGGTAGTGTTGCGACCAGAACTGGATGCAGTATTCCAAATGTGGCTTAACTAACGTTACATATAACTGCAACATCATATGCCAACTTTTATACCCTATGCCCCATCCAATAAAGGCAAACATGCCAAATCCCTCCTTCACCACCTTTTCCACTGTGCTGCTACATTTAAGGATCCGTGGGCTTGTACACCCGAATCCCTCTGTGTCTATATTCCTGATGGTTCTGCCATTTATTGTATAGCTCCCCCCTGCATTAGATCTACCAAAATGCATCACTACGCATTTAACATAGAACATAGAACACTACAGCACAAACAGGCCCTTCGGCCCACGAGTTGCGCCGATCACATCAACACCTACCAATCTATAGACCTATCTATAACCCCCAATCCCATAAAACCCCATATACTCATCCAGAAGTCTTTTAAAAGACCCCAGCGAGTTCGCCTCCACCACCACTGACGGCAGCCGATTCCATTCACTCACCACCCTCTGAGTGAAAAACTTACCCCTAACATCACTTCTGTACTTTCCTCCCCGCACCTTAAATCTGTGTCCTCTCGTAGCGACCATTTCAACCCGGGGAAATAGCCTCTGAGAATCCACCCTATCTATTCCTCTCAACATTTTATAAACTCCTATCAGGTCGCCTCTCAACTTTCGTCTCTCCAGGGAAAAGAGACCCAGTTCCCTCAACCTAACTTCATAAGGCATGCCTCCCAGTCCAGGCAACATCCTTGTAAATCTCCTCTGTACCCTTTCAATAGCTTCTACGTCTTTCCTATCGTGAGGCGACCAGAACTGCGCACAGTACTCCAAATGAGGCCTGACAAGGTCTTATAAAGTTGCAGCATTACCTCCCGACTCCTAAAGTCAATCCCTCGATTAATGAAGGCCAGTACACCATACGCCTTCTTGACCACCTCTTCCACCTGCGAGGCTGATTTAAGAGTCCTGTGGACCCGGACCCCAAGATCCTTCTGCTCCTCAACACTACTAAGACTCCTGAATTAAATTCCATTTGCCATTTCTCCACCCAATTTTCCAGCCTATCTATACCCTGTTGTATTCTCTGACAATGTTCATTGCTATCCGTGACTCCAGCAATCTTTGTGTCGTCCGCAAACTTACTAATCAGACCAACTACATCTTCCAAACCATTTATATAAATCACAAACAGCAGAGGTCCCAGTACAGATCCCTGCAGAACACCACTGGTCACAGACCTCCAATCAGAAAAAGACCCCTCCACTGCTACCCTCTGTCTTCTATGGTCAAGCCAGTTCTGTGCCCATCTAGCTGTTTCAGCTTTGATCCTGTGAGATTTAACCTTCTGCACCAGTGTGCCATGAGGGACCTTGTCAAATGCTTCACTAAAATCCATGGCCCTTCCCTCGTCAATCGTTTTTGTGACCTCCTCAAAAAACTCAATCAAATTTGTGAGGTATGACCTCCCTTGTACAAAATCATGTTGTCTGTCGCTAATGAGACTATTCAGTTCTAAATGTGTATAGATCCGATCTCTAACAATCTTCTCCAACAATTCCCCTACCATGGAAGTCAAGCTCGCTGGCCTATAATTACCTGGGTTATCCTTGCTACCCTTAAATAACAGGACCACATTTGCTAACCTGCAGTCCTCTGGGACCTCACCTGTGTCCAGTGAAGAAACAAAGATTTCTGTTAGATGTGCAGAAATTTCATCCCTTGTCTCTCTCAGTAACCTCGGACAGATGCCATCTGACACTGGGGATTTGTCTACCTTAATGCTTCCTAAAACACCTAAAACTTTCTCCCTTGTAATTGCGATTTGTTCTAACGGGTCTACACATCCCTCTGAGACGCTCCCAATCAACGTGTCCTTCTCCTTTGTGAATACTGATGCAAAATATTCATTTAGGATCTCACCAACCTCCTTGGGTTCTAAGCATAATTCCCCTCATTTGTTCTTGAGCGGTCCGACTCTTTCCCTGGCAACCCTTTTGTTCCTAACGATTGTATAAAATGACTTGGGATTTGTCTTAATCCTGTCTGCCAAGGGCATTTCGTGACCCCTTTTTGCCCTTCTAACTCCCTGTTTGAGTTCTTTTCTACTTTCTTGAACAAATTTACTTGAATTCTTTGAGAGTGTAACAAGTAGAATTGATGGCTGTCAAATAGGAGGCAGAGAGTGGGGGTCAATGGGTGCTATTCGGATTGGCGGTTGGTGACTAGTGGAGTGCCCCAGGGGTCGGTGCTGGGGCCTCAGCTGTTTACTATTTATATAGATGATCTGGAGGAGGGAACCGAATGTATGGTGTCGAAATTTGCTGATGACACCAAGATTGGTGGAACGGCAAATTGTGGAGAGTCTGCAGAAGGATCTAGATAGGCTGGGCGAATGGGCCAGGAACTGGCAAATGGAATTTAATGTTGGCAAGTGTGAGGTTGTCCACTTTGGTAGGAATAATGGTAGGAAGGACTATTACTTACGTGGCGAAAAACTGCAGAATGCGACGGGTGCAGAGGGACCTCGGGGTGCTTGTGCATGAGTCGCAAAAACCCAGCCTGCAGGTGCAGCAGGTGGTCAGGAAGGCGAATGGGATGCTGGCCTTCATAGCGAGGGGGATTGAATATAAAAGTAGGGAGGTCTTGCTGCAACTGTACAGGGCACTGGTGAGGCCGCAGCTGGAGTACTGTGTGCAGTTTTGGTCGCCGCACATATGCAAGGATATTTTGGCCTTGGAGGGAGTGCAGAGGAGGTTTACTAGGCTGATACCGGAGTTGAGGGGGTTGAACTATGAGGAGAGGCTGAATAAACTAGGCTTGTACTTGTTAGAGTTTAGAAGAATGAGGGGAGATCTCATTGAGACATATAAGATGATGAATGGGATGGATAGGATAGAGGTGGAGAGACTCTTCCCGCTCAGAAAGGACAGTAGGACTCGGGGGCACAGCCTCAAGATAAAGGGGGGGCGATTTAGAACGGAGTTGAGGAGGAACTTCTTCACTCAAAGGGTGGTGAATCTCTGGAATTCTCTGCCCGTTGAAGTGGTGGAGGCTGCCTCGCTAAATATATTTAAGACGCGGGTTGATAGGTTTTTGATAGGCAAGGGGATTAAGGGTTATGGGGAGAGGGCAGGAATGTGGAACTGAGCCACGACAGATCAGCCATGATCTTATTGAATGGCAAGGCAGGCTCGAGGGGCTAGATGGCCTACTCCTGCTCCTATTTCTTATGTTCTTATGAGGGGGAGCCAGAGGATGTGGTTTATTTGGACTTCCAGAAGGCTTTTGTCGAAGTCTCATCTAACAGATTGGTGTGTAAAATTTCAAGCGCATGGGATTGGTAGTGTATTGAGACATATGGAAAGCTGGCGGGCAGACAAGAAACAAAGAACAATACAGCACAGGAAACAGGCCCTTTGGCCCTGAAGTCTGCGCTGCTCATTGGTCCAACTGGACCATTTGTTTGTATCTCTCCATTCCCAGTCTGTTAATGTGACGATCCAGATAAGTCTTAAACGATTCCAGTGTGTCCGCTTCCACCACCCTGCTTGGCAGTGCATTCCAGGCCCTCACCACCCTTTGTGTAAAACATGTCCCTCTGATATCTGAGTTAAATCTCACTCCCCTCACCTTGAACCTGTGACCCGTCATGTTAGTCACCTCCCTCCTGGGAAAAAGCTTCCCACTGTTCACCCTATCCATACCCCTCATCATTTTATACACCTCTATTAGGTCTCTCCTCATTCTCCATCTTTCCAGGGAGAACAACCCCAGTTTACCCAATCTCTCCTCATAGCTAAGAGGAGGAATAAATGTGTCTTTTTCTAAGTGGTAGGCAATGATTAGTGAGCTACCGCACGAATCAGTGCCAGGACCCCAGTTATTCACAATGTATATTAATGATTTAGATGCAAGAACTCAAAGTAAAAGCTCCAGATTTGCAGATGACACAAAGGTGGATCAGAGGGTGAGCTGTGAGGAGTATACAGACTTAGGATAGTGTGATTCGGACAAGTTGAGTGAGTGGGTAGATGCAGTGTAATGTGGATAAGTTTGAGGTTATCCATTGTTGTGGCAAAAACAGGAAGGCAGATTATTATCTGAATGGCTATAGATTGGAAGAGGGGAGTGTGCAGCAGGACCTGGGTGTCCTTGTACATCAGTCACTGAAAGTAAGTATGCAGGTGCAGTTGGTGGGGAAGAAAGCAACTTGTATGTTGGCTTTCATAGTAATAGGATTTTTGTTCAGGAGCAGGAATGTCTTGCTGCAGTACCTTTTAAAACTTTAAGACTGTGTACCTTTAAGACTTGATTATCTGTAAAGACTCGTATTCCAACCATTTTCATGTAAATTGAGTCTGTGTCTGTATATGCCCTGTTTGTGAGCACAACTCCTCACTCACCTGAAGAAGGAGCGAGACTCTGAAAGCTTGTGCTGTCAAATAAACCTGTTGGATTTCAACCTGGTATTATGAGACTTCTTACTGTGCTTACCTTAGTCCAACGCCATCATCTCCACATCATTGCTGCAGTTATACAGGGCCTTAGTGAGACCACACCTGGAATATTACGTGCTTGATTCCTTTACTGATTAAAAATCTGTCTGTTTCAGCCTTGAACTTAGTTAATGACCCAACCTCTACAACCCTCTGCTGCAAAGAATTCCACAGATTCCCTCCCCTCTGAGTGAACATAAGGACATAAGAAATAGGAGCAGGCCTAGGCCAACTAACCCGCTGAGCCTGCCCCGCCATTCAATAAGATCATGGCTGATCTGAAGTGGATCAATTCCACTTTCTCGCTTTCTCCCCATAACCCTTAATTCCCTTGTCTATCAGAAATCTATCTACCCGTGACTTAAATGTACTTAGCGAGGTCACCTCCACCACTTCAATGGTTAGAGAATTCCAGAGATTCACCACCCTTTGAGTGAAGAAGTTCCTCAACTCCGTTCTAAAGTGTCCCCCCGCCCCCCTATTTTGAGACTGTGCCCTCTAGTTCTGTTTTCCTTTCTAAGCATAAGAAATAGGAGCAGGATTAGGCCATCTAGCCCTTCGAGCCTGCCCTGCCATTCAATAAGATCATGGCTGATCTGAAGTGGCTCAGTTCCACTTTCCCGCTTTCTCCCCATAACCCTTAATTCCCTTGCCTACCAAAAACCTATCTACTCGTGTCTTAAATATATTTAGCGAGGTAGCCTCCACCACATCAACAGACGGAGAATTCCAGAGATTCACCACCCTTTGAGTGAAGAAGTTCCTCCTCAACTCCATTCTAAACTGCGCCCCCCTTATCTTGAGGCTGTGTCCTCTAGTCCTGCTGTCCTTTCTGAGCGGGAAGAAACTCTCTACCTCTACCCTATCCATCCCCTTCATTATCTTATACGTCTCTATAAGATCCCCCTCATCCTTCTAAACTCCAACAAGTACAAACTTAGTCTATTTCACCTCTCTTCATAGTCCAACCCCCTCATCTCCGGTATCAGCCTAGTGAACCTCCTCTGCACTAAGCGGAAAGAATCTCTCTACCTCTATCCTATCTAGCCCCTTCATTATCTTATATGTCTCAATAAGATCCACCCTCAGCCTTCTAAACTCCAATAAGTACAGGCCCAGTCTATTCAATCTCTCCTCATAAGCTAACTCCCTATCTCTGGTATCAACCGAGCGAACCTTCTCTGTACTCCCTCCAAGACCAATATATCCTTTCGCAGTCAAAGTGAAGAAATTCCTTCTCATCTCTGTCTTAAATGGGCGACCCCCTACTCTGAGATTATGGTCTCTGGTTTGGGACTCTCCAGTAAGAGAAACAACCTCTCAGCATCTAGCCTGTCAAGGCCATGTAAGTCATATACGTCTCATTAAGGTCACCTCTCATTCTTCTTAACTCCAGTGCATACAGGCCCAACCTAATTAACCTCTCCTCATAAGAACATCCCTCCATGGTCAGGATCAACTTATTGAACCTTCTCTGGATTGCCTCCAATGCTCGTATATCTTTGCTTACATAAGAGGACCCAAAATGTTTCCAGTATTCTGGGTGTATGCAGTGAATGATGACTTCAATAGAAATAATATGCAGGGGTTATAAGGAAAGGCAGGGGAACGGCACAAAGTCAGGATGTTCATTTGGAAAGCTGGTGCAGCCACAGTGGGCTAACTGGCAGCTTCCTGCACTTTAACAATATTCTGATTCTGTAATCGAATGATTGCATCGGCTTGAGATGTTGAATGGCTACTGCTATTTAGATGCCAAGTGCTTCAATGTAATGCAGCTTGACATTGATGTGTGAGCTTCTGGGGTGCCGATGTTAGGTGCTACTCATGGAGTTCATCGGTTGACAAGATGGAGTGTTGTTTCTACTGATGTGGTATCTGATGTAGGTGACTGATTATAGGTGATGCAGCATTGGTGTGTGTGGTTGGTTTAATGATTGAGTAATTGGCACTGGGCGATGCTCTGAATTTTTTCCACTTATCAGTGTTTGTTTGTTCGCTCATCCTATAGGTTCATACAAAGTTCCATAATCGACAGGCACATGTCCCTGGTAGTGACACCTCCTGCCTCAGCTTCTCATATGACGGAAATACTCTGGCATCACGTGGTGGTATGTCCTTATGCCTATACTTGTATCTTAGTACCTCTGGCTGTGATTGACAGCATTGGGAATAGACAGCAAACATCCATAAGCACCTTGAGATTTTACCAGTGTGTTTGTGTTCCTTGTTGGTTTAGATCACGGTTGACTCAAGTTCAGAAGGGAATTAGGAATGCCCAACTGTAGGATCAGTGTCCCACATTCCTTGTTATCATTTGTCAGGCCCTGGACACTGGTCCCTTTGGTAGGGTTTGTTTCTGAGGGAGTTGGGGGTTAGTGAGAAATTATTTACAATGGCTGTAGGATGAGATTCACAGCGTACAGACCCAACCTACTCAACCACCCCTCATAAGAAAATCCCTCCATCCCAGGATCCACCACATGGACTTTCTCTAGACTGCCTCCAATGCCAGTGCATCTTTCTTGACATAAGAGGGCATGTGCAGTGAATGATGAGTTTAGTAGAAATAATATGTAGGGAATATGAAGAAAGGCAGGGGAATGGCATTAAGTCAGTTCATTTGGAGAGCTGGTGCAGCCACGATGGGCTGACTGGCTATTTCCTGCACCATAACAACTTGGGCAAGATGCTGAATGCAAAATGTAGGAGCTTGGACCTCTTTCCCCCACATACAATCATACAGATTTCATGGAACAAAAGGTGACATGGCCCATCGTGTTTGCACTGACCAGGAAATGAGCCATCCAACCTAATCCCAATCTCCAGCATTTTCCATGTCGCCCTGCGGGTTGCAGCTCTTCAGATACATCTCCAGACAACCGAGTGTTTCACCTCAACTACCCTTTCGGTAGTTAGTTCGCTACTCCTCCAAACCTTGAATTATAATAAATTTCCTCAGTTTACCCTCAAATCCTTCCACCAGTTATTGAAATCTGTGCCCCTGAGTCACTAACCTCCCTGCTGAAGTAAACAGGCCCTTCCCATCCACTGCTTGCCTTCATCAGCCGGGACATTGAGTTTAAAAATTGGCAAGTTATGTTGCAGGTTTGTAGAACCTTAGTTCAGCCGCACCCTGGGAAAAACCTTCTGCCTATCCACTCTGTCCATGCCTCTTATAATCTTGTAGATTTCTATCAGGTCGCCCCTCAACCTCCGTTGTTTCAGTGAGAACAAACCAAGTTTCTCCTACCTCTCCTCATAGCTAATGCCCTCCATACCAGGCAACATCCTGGTAAATCTTCTCTGTACCCTCTCCAAAGCCTCCACGTCCTTAGTGTGGCGGCTAAAATTGAACATAGTATTCCAATTGTGGCCTCACTAAGGTTCTATAAAACTGCAACATGACTTGCCAAATTTTAAACTCGGTGCCCCGGCCGATGAAGGCAAGCATGCCATATGTCTTCTTGACTACCTTCTCCACCTGCATTGCCACTTCGAGTGACCTGTGTACCTGTACACTGTTTGCCTTTCAATACGCTAAAGGGTTCTGCCCATCTTTCTACCCAAGTCTCCAACTGATCTATATCCTGCTGTATCCTCTGATGATCCTGATTGCTATCCACAAATCCACCAATCTTTGTGTCGTCTGCAAACTTACTAATCAATCCAGTGACATGTTCCTCCAAATCATTTATATATATTACGAACAGCAAAGGTCACAGCACTAATCTCTGAGGAATGCCACTTGTCCCAGCCCTCCCTTCAGACACGCACCCTTCCACTGCTACCCTCTGTCCTCTTTGACTGAGACACCATCTTTATATGCCGTGTTTGTGAATAGAACTCCCACTCACCTAACGAAGGGGCAGCGCTCCAAAAGCTAGTGGCTTTTGCTACCAAATAAACTTGTTGGACTTTAACCTGGTGTTGTGAGACTTCTTACTGTGTTTACCCCAGTTCAACGCCGGCATCTCCACATCATGAGCTCCCTTGTACCCAGTGAGGATACAAAGATTTCTCTCAAGGCCCCAGCAATTTCCTCCCTTATCCCGCTCAATGTTCTGGGGTAAATCCCATCAGGCCCTGGGGACTTGTCTACTTTAATGTCCCTCAAGAACCCCAGTACCATGTCGTTTTTGATCTCAACGTGATTGCAACTATCTACACATCCTTTCCCAGACTCATCATCCACCAACTCCTCTTTGGTGAATACTGACACAAAGTGTTCATTTCTTATCTTGCCCATTTCCTCTGGCTCCATGCATAGATTCCCTCCCTTGTCCTTGATTGGGCCAACCCTCTCCCTGGCTAACCTCTTGCTCTTTATATGTGTATAAAAAGTCTTGGGATGTTCCTTAATCCTGCTGGCCAATGCTTTTTCATCACTCCTTTTAGCCCTCCTTACTCCTTGCTTAAGTTTCTTTCTACTTTCGTTGTATTCCACATTTGCTTTGTGTGTTCCCAGCCTCCTCGCCTTGACAAATGCTTCCTTTTTCTCTTTGACTAGGCTCACAATATATCTCGTTATCCAAGGTTTCCAAAACTTGCCATACTTATCCTTCATCCTTACAGGAATGTGCCGGTCCTGAATCCCTATCAACTTACACCTGAAAGCCTCCCACGTGCCAGTTGTTGATTAGCCCTCAAACATCTGCCCCCAATCTACATTCTTCAGTTCCTGCCTTATGTTATTGTAATTAGCCTTCCCCCAATTCAGCACCTTAACTTGAGGACTATACTTATCTTTATCCATCAGTACTTTAAAGCTTACTGAGTTGTGGTCACTGTTCATGAACTGCTCCCATACTGAAACATGGACCACTGACTGGGCTCATTTCCCAATACCAGGTCCAGGATGGCCCCTTCCGTAGTTGGACTATCTACGTACTGTTTAAAGAAGCCCTCATGGAGTTTACAAACTCTGCCCCATCCTCGCCCCTAGCGCTAAGTGAGTCCCAGTCAACATAGGGAAAGTTAAAATCTCCCACCAAAGCAACCTTGTTACTTTTACACCTTGCCAAAATCTGCCTACATTATCTGTTCCTGTATCTCCCTCTGGCAGTTGGGTGGCCTATAGTAAACTCCCAACATTGTGACTACACCTTTCCTATTCCTGAGCTCTATCCATATTGCCTCGCTGTAGGAGCCCTCCAAGCTGTCCTTGCAACATACAGCTGTGATTCTCCTTAACCAGTAGTGCAACTCATCCATCCCTTTCACATGCCCCTCTATCCCGCCTGAAACATCTATATTCTGGAATGTTAAGCTGCCAATCGTGTGCTTCCCTTAACCAAGTCTCTGTAATGGCAACAACATTGAAGTTCCTAGTACTAATCCAAGTCTAAGTTCATCTGCCTTACCTGCTAGACTTTCCACATTGAAACAAATGCACTTCAGTCCACCTGACCCTCTTTGATCAGCAACCCCATTCCTCTTGCTCTTAAGCTAATTCATAGAGTCATAGAGGTTTGCAACTTGGAAACAGGCCCTTTGGCCCAACTTTTTCATGCTGCCCTTTTTTTAATAATCCCTAAACTAATCCCAATTGCCCGTATTTGGCCCATATCACTGTATACCCATTGTACCCATCTAACTATCTAAATGCTTTTTAAAAGGTAACATTGTACCCACCTCTACTCCTACCTCTGACACCTTGTTCCAGACACTTGCCACCCTCTGTGTGAAAAAACTGCCCCTCTGGACACTTGTGTATCTCTCCCCTCTCACCTTAAACCTGTGCCCTCTAGTTTTAGACTCCCCTACCTTTGGGAAAAGATATTGACTATCTACCTGATCTATGCCCCTCATTATTTTATAGACATCTATAAGGTCACCCCTCAGCCTCTTACGCTCCAGAGAATTCACCTTTGCTTTGGTTCCCACCTCTCTGCCAAACTAGTTTAAATCCTCCTGTGTGACACCAGCAACCCTCATGGCCAGAATATTTATGCTTTTCCAGTTTCGATGCAATCCGTCCTTCTTGTGCAGGTCCTATCTGCCCCATAAGAGATTCCAATGGTCCAGATATCTGAAACCCTCCCTCCTATACCAGCTGTTTCGCCATGTGTTGAGCTGCACTATCTTCCTATTGCTAGCCTCACGAGCACATGGAACAGGGAGTAATCCTGAGATTACAACCCTAGATGTCTTGCTTTCTAACTTTTTACCCCTCTCCCTAAACTGCTGCTTGAAGACCACATCACTCTTCCTTTCAATGTCATTCACACACCTCTGGTTTCACAGACTCTTTATTATAATTTATAGCATCAAGTCTGCCGTAGCTCTCTGAAAGAGCATTCTATCTCGTCCTACTCCCTTTTCTGGTCCCCTTATTGCTCATTATTTGTTTACGGAAAGCAATCAATCCAATTGAATTTTTAATGTTTGACTGAACCTGCCTCCAACGCCCCCTCAAGAAGATTGTTTCACATTCGATCCTCTAGGTAACAACGTTTTTTACTCTCATCACTTCTGCTCCTTTTGCTCATTATTTTGAATCTGTGCCTCTAGTTCTTGATGTACTTTTGATAAGGAACAGCCTGTCCATACTCCTCAGGACCTTGAATACCTCTAAGTATCCTCTCAACCCTCTTCTCAAAAAAAAAACCAGATCCAACCTCTTCAATGTATAGAACGTAGAACAGTGCAGCACAGGAACAGGCCCTTCAGCCCACATGATGCCAAATTAAACTAATCCCTTCTGCTTGCCCTTGATCCATATCCCTCTATTCTTTGAATATTCATGTACTATCTGAAAGCCACTTAATCGCCCCCTCGTATCTGCCTCCATCCACACAGATACACTTTCTTATCCCTGGAAGCATTCTTGTGAATCTCCTTTCTGCTGTCTCCAATGCTTTCACATCTTTCCTCATGTATCATTACCAGAACTGAGCACAGTCTTCAGATGAGATCTAATTAGTGTATTGAACTACTGTGCGCAGTTCTGGTCGCCTCACTACAGGAAGGATGTGGAAGCTATTGAGAGGGCACAGAGGAGATGCACAAGGATGTTGCCTGGATTGGGAGGCATGCCTTATGAGGATAGGTTGAGGGAGCTGGGACTCTTCTCCCTGGAGAGACGAAGGATGAGAGGCAACCTGATAGCGTTTACAAAATGTTGGGAGGTATAGTTCGGGTGGATTCTCGGAGGCTATTTCCTAGGGCTGAAATGGTCGCTACGAGAGGACACAGGTTTAAGGTGCTGGGGAGCGGGTACAGAGGAGATGTCAGGGGTAAGTTTTTCACTCAGAGGGTGGTGAGTGAGTGGAATCGGCTGCCGTCGGTGGTGGCAGAGGCAAACTCGCTGGGGTCTTTTAAGAGACTTCTGGATGAGTATATGGGATTTAATGGGATTGAGAGTTATAGATAGTTCTATGGCCTGGTAGGTATGGATATGATCGGTGCAACTTGTGGGCCGAAGGGCCTGTTTGTGCTGTAGTGTTCCATGATATAGGGTGGAAGCAAGGATTAGGGTATTGAATTTGATCTGCCATGATCATATTGAATGGTGGAGCAAGCTCAAAGGGCTGAATGACCTACTTCTCTTTCTATTTCCTATTATATAGGAACAGGAATTGGCCATTCAGCCCTTCAAAGGGATCTTGACTGATCGGATGCTTCAGTACCTTTTAATGTCTGCTATACCCACAGCCTTTTGCATTATTATTAATAATCAGAAACCTAGCAATCTCTGCTTTAAACATACGCAATGACTGAACTTACATAGCCCACTGGGTAGAAAATTCCAAAAATTCTCAACCTGCCATGTAAATAAATATCTCCTTATCTCAATCCTAAGTGGTTTTGATCTGGAATGCGCCACCGGGGAATGCGATGGAGGCAAGTTAAATCAAGGCATTGTTAGGATAAAGCCAGACAAGACACCAACAATTTTTGACTCTGGAATTAGAGTGAGGACAAGATGTTTCACTCCAGGCACGATGTGACTGACACACTGGGAAGCTTTTATCAAAACAAACTTTATTTAACAAAATTTAATTATAACAAATGAATTAGCTTAACCTTTAACAATTGCACTATACTTAAACATGACAGGAGACCATTCTTAACGGCTATGAGTCCAAATCAAGCAATACTTCCCGTAAAATCCTCTTTAAAATTAGTTAGCAAGACACAAGCATATTTGCTTTGATTTAAGTTAGCAGGCTTAGAGCTTTCAGTAAGCTTCTGGAAGACAGAAGCTTCAGACGCCTCCAGCTTTTGGTTTAAATGAAAATTAAATAGGGCTTTCCTGAATGCTTAGCTCTTCCCCTTACTTGAGAAAGGATGTATTAGCTTTCGAGCAAGTGCAGAGAAGGTTCACCAAGTTGATTCCGGAGATGAGGTTAGCTTATGAGGAGAGATTGAGTAGACTTGGCCTGTACTCGTTGGAATTTAGAAGGCTGAGGGGAGATCTTATAGAGACATATAAGATAATGAAGGGACCAGACAGGGTAGAAGCAGAGAGATTATTTAAGAACATAAGAAATAGGAGCCGGAGTAGGCCGTCTAGCCCTTCAAGCCTGCCCCGCCATTCAATAAGATCATGGCTGATCTGAAGTGGATCAGTTCCACTTCAGGGAATTGTGATGGGGAAACTGGGACAGAGGAGGTTAGCTCCCAGGTAGGGGAGGACCGCAGGCAGTATGGGGGGGAGGTTAGACAGGGGGTGGAGAAGGGAAATGCCCAGACTGAGGGGGTGAAGTGTATATATTTTAATGCAAGGAGTGTAGTGAATAAGGTAGATGAGCTTAGGGCGTGGATTGCTGCTTGGGATTGTGATGTGGTGGCCATTACGGAGACTTGGATGTCTCAGGGACAGGACTGGGTACTTCAGGTGCCAGGTTTCAGATGCTTCAGGAAGGACAGGGAGGATGGCAGAAGAGGTGGTGGAGTGGCACTGTTGATCAGGGACAGTGTCATGGCTGCAGAGAAGGAGGATGCCGTGGAGGGACTATCTACAGAGTCTCTGTGGGTGGAAGTTACAAACAGCAAAGGGTCAAAAACTTTGCTGGGTGTATTCTATAGGCCACCCAATAGTGACAGGGAAGTTGAAGAGCAGATAGGGAAACAGATTCTGGAGAGATGTATTAATAACAGAGTTGTCGTGATGGGAGACTTCAATTTCCCAAACATCGACTGGAATATCCCTAGGGTAAGGGGTTTGGATGGGGAGGAGTTTGTTAGGTGTGTTCAGGAAGGTTTCCTGACACAGTATGTGGATGAGCCTACGAGGGGAGAGGCTGTACTTGACCTGGTACTGGCGAATGAACCAGGGCAGGTGATGGATCTCTCGGTAGGGGAGCATCTTGGGAATGGTGACCATAATTCTATCTCCTTCACAATTGCATTGGAACGAGATAGGATCAGGCAGGCTAGGAAGGTGTTTGTCTGGAGTAAGGGGAGATACAAAGAAGTCAGGAAGTTACTTGGACAAATAAACTGGAAGGAGGCGTTCTTAGGGAAAAGTACCGAAGGAAGGTGGCGGATATTCAAGGAATGTTTGTCTGGAGCTATGCGTGACAACGTTCCGATGAGACAAGGGGGTTTTGGTAGGTTGCGGGAACCGTGGTGCACGAAGGCTGTGTTGAACCTAGTCAGGAGGAAAGGGAAGGTGTACAAAAGGTTCAGGGAACTCGGAGAGGTTAAGGATCTTGAAGAGTATAAGGACTGTAGAAAGGAGCTTAAAAGGGAAATTAGGAGAGCCAGAAGGGGTCATGAGGAGACCTTGGCGGGTAAGATTAAGGAGAATCCCAAGGCCTTTTATAAATATGTGAAAGGTAAAAGGATGAGAAGAGAAGGGATAGGACCTATAAAAGGTGAAGGGGGGTAAGGTCTGTGTGGAACCAGAAGAAATGGCAGAGGTGCTTAATGAGTACTTTGCCTCAGTATTCACGGTGGAAGCTGATCTGGGAGATTTTGCCACGGATTTGCAGCAGATGGAAAAGATTGAGTTTGTGGATATTAAGGTGGAGGATGTGTTAGAACTTTTGAATTCTATCAAGATAGATAAGTCGCCGGGACCAGATGGGATGTACCCCAGGATACTGTGGGAGGCGAGGGAAGTGATTGCAGAGCCCCTGGCGATGATCTTTGCGTCGTCAATGGAGACGGGAGAGGTTCCAGAGGATTGGAGGATTGCGGATGTAGTCCCTATTTTCAAGAAAGGGAACAGAGATAGCCCGGGAAATTACCGACCGGTGAGTCTGACCTCAGTGGTTGGTAAGCTGATGGAGAGGCTTCTGAGGGACAAGATTTACGACCATTTGGAGAGGTTTGACATGATCAGGAATAGTCAGCATGGATTTGTCAAGGGCAGGTCGTGCCTCACGAGCCTAGTTGAGTTCTTCGATAATGTGACTGAACACATTGACGAAGGAAGAGCGGTGGATGTGGTGTACATGGACTTCAGCAAGGCGTTTGATAAGGTCCCCCATGCAAGACTTCTTGAGAAGGTGAGAGGGCATGGGATCCAAGGGGCTTTGGCCTTGTGGATCCAGAACTGGCTTGCCTGCAGAAGGCAGAGAGTGGTTGTGGATGGGTCTTTTTCGGCATGGAGGTCAGTCACCAGTGGAGTGCCCCAGGGATCTGTTCTGGGACCCTTGTTGTTTGTCATTTTCATAAATGACCTGGATGAGGAAGTGGAAGGATGGGTAAGTAAGTTCGCTGATGACACGAAGGTCAGTGGTGTTGTGGATGGTGTGGAAGGATGGCAAAAGTTGCAGCAGGACATAAATAGGATGCAGGACTGGGCGGAGAAGTGGCAGGTGGACTTCAACGCGGATAAATGCGTAGTCGTCCATTTTGGCAGAACCAACGGGATGAACGAGTACACTATCAAGGGCAGGAGTCTTGGTAGTGTTGAGGAGCAGAAGGATCTTGGGGTCCGGGTCCACAGGACTCTTAAATCGGCCTCGCAGGTGGAAGAGGTGGTCAAGAGGGCGTATGGTGTACTGGCCTTCATTAATTGAGGAATTGAGTTTAGGAGTCGGGAGGTAATGCTGCAACTTTATAAGACCCTTGTCAGGCCTCATTTGGAGTATTGTGCGCAGTTCTGGTCGCCTCACTATAGGAAAGACGTAGAAGCTATTGAAAGGGTACAGAGGAGATTTACAAGGATGTTGCCTGGACTGGGAGGCATGCCTTATGAAGTTAGGTTGAGGGAACTGGGTCTCTTTTCCCTGGAGAGACGAAGGTTGAGAGGCGACCTGATAGAAGTTTATAAAATGTTGAGAGGAATAGATAGGGTGGATTCTCAGAGGCTATTTCCCCGGGTTGAAATGGTTGCTACGAGAGGACACAGGTTTAAGGTGCGGGGAGGAAAGTACAGAAGTGATGTTAGGGGTAAGTTTTTCACTCAGAGGGTGGTGAGTGAATGGAATCGGCTGCCGTCAGTGGTGGTGGAGGCGAACTCGCTGGGGTCTTTTAAAAGACTTCTGGATGAGTATATGGGGTTTTATGGGATTGGGGGTTATAGATAGGTCTATAGATTGGTAGGTGTTGATGTGATCGGCGCAACTCGTGGGCCGAAGGGCCTGTTTGTGCTGTAGTATTCTATGTTCACTTTCCTGCCTGCTCCCCATAACCCTTAATTCCCTTGTCTATCAGAAACCTATCTACCCATGACTTAAATATATTCAGCGAGGTAGCCTCCTCCACCTCAACGGGCAGAGAATTGCAGAGATTCACCATCCTTTGAGTGAAGAAGTTCCTCAACTCCAAACTAAACTGCATCCCCACCAATCCCCCCCCCCCCCCCCCGTTTATCTTGAGGCTGTGCCCTCTAGTCCTGCTCTCCTTTCTAAGCAGGAAGAATCTCTCTACCTCTACCCTATCTATCCCCTTCATTATCTTATACGTCTCTACAAGATCCCCCCTCAGCCTTCTAAACTCCAACGAGTACAGACCCAGTCTATTCAATCTGTCCTCGTAGGTTAACCCCCTCATCTCTGGTATCAGCGTAGTGAACCTTCTCTGCACTCCCTCCAGCTGTGGCCTCACCAGTACCCTGTACAGTTGCAGCAAGACCTCCCTACTTTTATATTCTGTCCCCCTCGCTTTTAAGGCCAGCATCCCATTTGCCTTCTTGATCACCTGCTGCACCTGCAGACTGGGCTTTTGCGATTCGTGTACAAGGACCCCCAGGTCCTTCTGCACAGTAGCATGCTGCAGCTTTTTGTCTTTTAAATAATAATCCCTCCGACTATTATTTCTGCCAAAGTGTATAACCTCACATTTGCTAACATTATACTCCATCTGCCAGGTCCTTGCCCACTCATTCAGCCTATCCAGATCTCTCTGCAGACTTTCTGCACCTTCCACGCAATTTGCTTTTCCACTCATCTTCATGTCATCAGCAAATTTTGTTACCCTACACTCAGCCCCCTCCTCCAGATCATCTATGTAAATGGTAAACAGTTGAGGCCCCAGCACCGATCCCTGCGGCACTCCACTTAGAAACAAGAACTAGAGGGCACCGCCTCAAAATAGTGGTGGCGGGGGGTCTGTTTTGAACAGAGTTGAGGAGGAACTTCTTCTCCCAGAGGGTAGTGAATCGTTGGAATTTTCTGCCCATTGAAGCAGTGGAGGCTACCTCACTTAATGTGTTTAAGTCACAGTTAGGTAGATTTTTGACCAATAAGGGAATTAAGAGTTATGGGGAGAAAGCGGGAAAGTGGAACTGAACCAGTATCAGATCAGCCATGATCTTATTGAATGGTGGGGCAGGCTTGAGGGGCTAGATGGCCTCCTCCTGCTCCTATTTCTTATGTTCTTATTAATCACATGATTCTGTCCCTGTCAATCAACCGAATCAAAAACTCACATGACTCTGCACATCGAGTCTAAAATCCCAGAACAGCCTGAAGAAACAGAAGATCCGTTAACTCCACAAAGTGCCAAATTCTGAGCAAAAATCAGTCATGCATCTGCTGCATGTTTTTCAGGAAAATTGCCTCCTGGAACAAAACACTGCCTCTTATCAAACGTATTGAAACATATAAGATGATTAGAGGTTTAGATAGGGTGGATAGTGATAGCCTTTTTCCTCGGATGGAGAAAGCTAGCACGAGGGGGCATGGCTTTAAATTAAGGGGGGGTAGTTATAGGACGGATGTTGGGGTAGGTTCTTTACTCAGAGGGTGGTGAGGGATTGGAATGCCCTGCCTGCTGCAGTTGTAAATGCGCCTAGTTTGGGGGCGTTTAAGAGATCTGTGGATAGGTTTATGGACGAAAAGGGATTGGTTTAGATTAGTGGGTCAGTGTTTTTTTAAAAAAAAACTGGTCGGCGCAACATCGTGGGCCGAAGGGCCTGTTCTGCGCTGTAATGTTCTATGTTCTTAAATCAACCCCACCATAAACGTAAAATATATCAAAACAGCATAGCATCATCACAACATTCAAACATTGAATTATTATTATTTAAAAGAGAACAATGTGTAAGTTATGGGATAAGGTCAGAGGATGACACTAAGTGACTTGCTAATTTGCAGAGCCGATGCACGCACCATGAACTGCTCATCTGTTTTCCAGGAGACGAAACCATTAAAACCTGGGACATGAGGAATTTCCGGAACCCTTTGAATGTAGCATCTGGTCTTCCCAACATCTTCCCAATGTGAGTTATTGCAATTAAAGCTAAAAAAAACTTCAATTTATTTATGCAATGCTTTTTATGGCCACCAGACATCCACAAATGCTTTACAGGAAATGAAGTGGAACGATGTGAAGGCCTTTGGGAGAGTACAGATGAGGTTTCCCTGAATGGCTTCAAGGGTTATGGATTTTACTACCAGATTAGAAATAAA
Organism: Carcharhinus amblyrhynchos; assembly: GCF_965287045.1. Lineage (NCBI taxonomy): Eukaryota > Metazoa > Chordata > Chondrichthyes > Carcharhiniformes > Carcharhinidae > Carcharhinus > Carcharhinus amblyrhynchos. The sequence goes on along the minus strand of NW_027650005.1, from coordinate 73,645 downwards.
ATCAGCAAATGCTTGAAATACTGAGCAGGTTTGACAGGATGTGTGGAGAGAAATGTTAATGTTTCAGGTTGATGGACTTTCTGATGAAGAAGAACTTTTTACTCAGCAAGTAATAATGCCCTGGAATTTGCACCCAGTTTAGTGTTGAAACTGAGACAAATAAATTATTTGAAAAGGAAATGGAATTAGGCAGTCGTGGGACATCAACTTGAAGGGCTCAGAGTGCTCCAGTTTCCTTCCACAGTCCGAAAAATGTGCTGGTTGGTTGAATTGGCCATTCTAAATTCTCCCTCAGTGAATCCACCTAGGTACTGAGTGGGCAAATAAGGGATTTTCACAGTAACTTCATTGCAGTGTTTAATGTAAACCTACGTGTGACACTAATAAATAAACTTAAATTCTAAACAATTGCAGTTCCTGTCAGACTGCACGGATTGGTTGGAGCAACAGTTAGATACACTTGGGGGCATGCAGGAGGTGGAAGGCGTTACAGACAGGACCTTTAGAGACAGACCCAAGATTCAGATGCAGAGATGAGTGACCATCTATCCGATCTAGAAGAGGCAGACAGACATTGCAGAAGTCCCTTGTGGCTATCCCCTTTGCTAATATGTGTAGTGTTTTGGATACTGTTGGGGGGATTGCCTATCAGGGATAGTGACAGCAGGAGCCAGAGCAGTGGCACCACAGCGTGCTCTGCTGTACAGCAAGAAGGGTCAAAGCATAGTGGAGTAGCTTTTTTCCAGGGTGGAAGAGTCAATTACTGTCGGTGGTGGTAGAGGCAAACTCACTGGGGTCTTTTAAAAGACTTCTGGATGAGTATATGGGATCTAATGGCATTGGAAGTTACAGATAGTTTGATGGCTTGGTAGGTATAGATGTGATTGGTGCAACTTGTGGGCCGAAGGGCCTGTTTGTGCCGTAGTGTTCTATGTTCAATTACTAGAGGGCACAGATTTAAGGTGTGAGGGGCAAGGTTTAAAAGAGATGTACAAGGCAGATTTTTTACACAGAGAGTAGTGGGTGCCTGGAACTCATTGCCAGGGGAGGTAGTGGAAGCGGATACGGTAGTGACTTTTAAGGAGCATCTTGACAAGTACATGAATAGGATGGGAATAGAGGGATATGGTCCCTGGAAGGGTAGGGGGTTAGTTAAGTCGGACAGCACAGTCGGTGCAGGCTTGGAGGGCTGAAGGGCCTGTTCCTGTGCTGTAATTTTCTTTGTTCTTTGAGTAGCAGTAAGAGGGGACTCGATAGCAAAGGCACAGGTAGGCATTTCTGTGGCTACAGAAGAAACTCCAGGAGGGTGTGTGTCTTCCCCAGTGTCAAGGATTCCCTTTTGATAATTGCACAGGCAATTCTCAAAAGGGAGGGTGAACAGCCTGAGGTGGTACACATGGGCACTAATGACATAGGCATGAGTCCTTCAGAGGGAGTTAGGTAGTAAGTTTATGTGAGGTGATGACTTAGTGGTGTTATTGCGAGATGGTTTGAATCCCTCCACGGCAGATGGTGGAATTTGAATCCAATACAAAATATCTGAAATTAAGAATCTACTGATGATCATAAAATCATTGTCAACTGTCAGAAAAACCCATCTGGTTCCCTAATGGAACCAGGGAAGGAAATCTGCCATCTTTACCTGGCCTGGCCTACAGAGCCACGGCAATGTGGTTGACTCTCAACAACTGTGAAATGGCCTAGCAATCACTAGGAAGCCTACTGCAGTGATTTCAAGAAGGCAGCTCAGCACCACCTCAAGGGCATCAAGGGATGGGCAATAAATGCTGGTCCAGCCATCAACGCCCGTGTCCCACAAATGAATAAAAGAAGTTGACAAGCAGGACTTCTAGAGTTGTAATCTTGGGATTAGTCCTTGTGCCATGTGCCAGTGAGACTCAGAATAGGAAGATAGTACAGTTAAATATATGGCTAAAGAGCTGGTACAGGAGGGAAGGCTTCAGCAATGTGAATCATTGGGATGTCTTCCAGGGCAGGTGGGACATGCACAAGGAGGGCATGTCCCACCTGCACTCTCTCCAGGTTGCTCCTGAGCTGGAGGGGCACTAATATCCTGGCAGGGAGATTTGCTAGTATCAGCAAAGAACAACACAGCACGGGAAACAGGCCCTTCGGTCCAACGAGCCCGCGCCGCCATTTTAACTTTGAGTCCCCCGTCCGCCCATGACCCTTGTCTATGCTTAAGGGATTCCACATTGAGGGAAGACGAATTAGGGACAACTTTTGCACCAATCAGCCTAAGAGCACATCTTTGGGGTGTGGGAGGAAACCGGAGCACCTGGAGAAAACCCACGCAACCACAGGGAGAATGCGCAAACTCCCACCGACACTGGCCCAAATCCATGTATCTGCACAGCAGACAGTGATAGTCACTGAGCTGTCGTGATGCCCAGCATCTGGCCCAGTTTAAGTGTACACTAATGACGCGAAGTACTAGGCTACTCTCGAAACATCCAAGAGCAGCCCTCGTTCGACCCATCGCGTGTATGCCCCTTGTTGGGGAACAAGTCGGACCGAAGCACCTGTGGATTAAAAGAGAAAACCATCAATACCACGCACACCCTTATACAAACATTCATACCCCCACTACCCTCTGTGTGAAAAACCTCCCCCTAACATCCGAATTATACCTTGTCCCCCTCACCTGAAGCCCATGGCCCCTCGTAATGTGCATTTCCAATCTAGGAAAAAGCTTACCACTGTTTACTCTATACCCTTCATAATCTTATATACCTCTGTTAGATCTCCCCTCAATCTCCGTTTTTCAAGGGAAAACAGCCCCAATTTGCCCAATTTTTCCTCATAACCCAGTTCTTCCATACCAGACAGCATCCTGGTAAACCTCCTCTGCACACTCTCCAGCGTCTCCACGTCTTTCTGGTAGTAAGGCGACCAGAACTGGACGCAGTACTCCAAATGCAAAGGGATATAGATAATCTGAGTGGGTGAGGGTCTGGCAGATGGAGTACAATGTTGGTAAATGTGAAGTGATCCATTGTGGTAGGAATAACAGCAAAATGGGCTATTATTGAAATGGTAAAAAATTGCAGCATGCTGCTGTACAGAGGGACCTGGGTGTCCTTGTGCAGGAATCTCAAGGAGTTGGTTTGCAGGTACAGCAGGTAATTAAGGCAGCAAATGGAATTTCTCTTTCATTGCTAGAGGATGAGTTTAAAAACAATGAGGTTATGTTGCAGCTGTATAAGGTGCTGGTGAGGCCACACCTGGAGTTACAGTTTTGGTCTCCTCACTTGAGAAAAAATATACTGGCACTGGAGGGTGTGTAGAGCAAATTCAGTAGGTTGATTCTGGAGTTGAGGGGGTTGTTTATGAAGAGAGACTGAGAAGACTGGGGCTATACTCCTTGGAATTCAGAAGAATGAGGGGAAATCTTATAGAAAGATATAAAATTATGAAGGAATAAATAAGATAGAAGCAGGAAAGTTGTTTCCACTGGTGGGTGAAACTAGAACTAGGGGGAATAGCCTCAAAATAAGGGGAAACAGATTTCGGACTGAGTTGAGGAGGAACTTCTTCACACAAAGGATTGTGAATCTGTGGAATTCCCTGTCCAGTGAAGCAGTTGAGGCTCCCTCATTGAATGTTTTTAAGACAAGGATAGATAAATGTTTGAACAGTGAAGGAATTAAGGGTTATGGTGAGCGGGTGGGTAAGTGGAGCTGAGTCCACAAAAAAGTTAGCCATGATCTTATTGAATGGCGGAGCAGGCTCGAGGGGCGAGATGGCCGACTCCTACTCCTAGTTCAGAACAAAGAACAATATAGCACAGGCCCTCCAAGCCAGTGCTGCTCATTGGTCCAACTAGACTATTTGTTTGTATCCCTCCATTCCCAGTCTGTTCATGTGGCTATCTAGATAAGTCTTAAACGATGCCAGCGTGTCCGCCTCCACCACCCTGCTTGGCAGTGCATTCCAGGCCCCCAACACTCTCCGTAAAATACGTTCCTCTGATATCTGAGTTAAACCTTGCCCCCCTCACCTTGAACCTGTGACCCCTCGTGATCGTCACCTCCCACCTGGGAAAAAGCTCCCCACTGTTCACTCTATCTATGCCCTTCATAATTTTATACACCTCCTATTAGGTCTCCCCTCATTCTCCGTCTTTCCAGGGAGAACAACCCCAGTTTACCCAATCTCTCCTTGTAGCTAAGACCCTCCATACAAGGCAACACCCTGGTAAACCTTTTCTGTACTCTCTCCAAAGCCTCTACATTCCTTCTTGGTAGCATGGCGACCAGAACTGGAACAGTACTCCAAATGTGGCCTCACCAACGTTCTATACAGCTGTAACATCAGATGCCGATTGTTAGACTCTATACCCCGTCCTATAAAAGCAAGCATACCATAAGCCTTCTTCACCATCTTCTCCACCTGTGCTGCCACCTTCAAGGATCTGTGGACTTGCACACCCAGGTCTCTGTGTGTCTGTAAGAACATAAGAAATAGGAGCAGGAGTAGGCCATCTAGCCCTTTGAGCCTGCCCCGCCATTCAATAAGATCATGGCTGTTCTGAAGTGGATCAGTTCCACTTTCCCGCTTTCTCCCCATAACCCTTAATTCCCTCGTCTATCAGAAACCTATCTGCCTGTGACTTGAATATATTTAGCGAGGTAGCCTCCACCAATTCAACGGGCAGAGAATTTCAGAGATTCACCACCCTTTGAGTGAAGAAGTTCCTCCTCAACCCTGTTCTAAACTGCACCCCCCCCTTATCTTGAGGCTGTGCCCTCTAGTCCTGCTGTCCTTTCTGAGCGGGGAGAATCTCTCTACCTCTACCTTATCCATCCCTTTCATTATCTTATATGTCTCTGTGAGATCTCCCTCATCCTTCTAAACTCCAACGAGTACAGACCCAGTCTATTTAGTCTCTCTTCATAGTCTAACCCCCTCTTCTCTGTACTCTTGATGGTTCTGCCATTTATTTATTAGTTCTACCAAAATGCATCACTTCGCATTAAATTCCATCTGCCATTTCTCCGCCCAATTTTCCAGCCTATCTATATCCTGCTGTATTCTCCGACAGTGTTCATCGCTATCCGCGAATCCAGCCATCTTTGTGTCGTCCACAAACTTATTGATCACACCAGTTACACCTTCCAAATCATTTATATATATCACAAACAGCAGAAGTCCCAGTACAGAGCCCTGCGGAACACCACCGGTCACAGACCTCCTGCCGGAAAAAGAACTTTCCACTGCTACCCTCCGTCTTCTGTGGCCGAGCAGTTCTCCACCCATCTAGCCACCTCACCTTTTATCCCATGAGATTTAACCTTTTGCACCAACCTGCCATGAGGGACTTGGTCAAACGTTGGTCCCTTAGAGGATGAGAAAGGGGACTTAGTGGTAGGGGATGGGGATATGGCTGAGGTCTTGAATAACTTTTTTGTTTCTGTCTTCACGGAGGAGGACGTGAATAATTTGCCGGGTGTTAGAGATGGAAAGGTGGTAGGACTGGAGGGTCTTAATGACATTACTGTTACTAGAGAGGAGGTGCTCGACAGACTGGAGGGGCTGATTGTGGACAAGTCGCCAGGACCGGATGGAATGCATCCGAGGGTTCTGAAGGAAATGGCGGAGGTGATAGTGGATGCCTTGGTGGTTATTTTCCAGACGTCGCTGGATTCCGGGGAAGTGCTGGAAGATTGGAAAGCAGCTAATGTTACGCCGTTGTTTAAGAAGGGTGCCAGGCAAAAGGCAGGGAATTATAGGCCGGTTAGTTTAACGTCTGTTGTAGGTAAAATGTTAGAATCCGTCATCAAGGAGGAAATAGCGAGGCATCTTGAGAGGAATTGCTTGATAGAGCAGACGCAGCACGGTTTCATTAAGGGGAAGTCGTGTCTGACAAATTTACTGGAGTTCTATGAGGATGTGTCTAGGGTGGTGGATAGAGGAGAGCCGGTGGATGTGGCCTTTCTTGATTTTCAGAAGGCGTTTGACAAGGTACCTCACAGGAGGTTATTGCAGAAGGTCAGGGGACATGGAGTTGGGGGTAGGGTGTTAGCGTGGATAGAGGATTGGTTGTCAAATAGGAGGCAGAGAGTGGGGGTCAATGGGTGCTATTCGGATTGGCGGATGGTGACTAGTGGAGTGCCTCAGGGTTCGGTGCTGGGGCCTCAGCTATTTACCATTTATATAGATGATCTGGAGGAGGGAACCGAGTGTATGGTGTCGAAATTTGCTGATGACACCAAGATTGGAGGAACGGCAAATTGTGCGGAGGGTGTGGAGAGTCGACAGAAGGATCTAGATAGGCTGGGCGAATGGGCCAGGAACTGGCAAATGGAATTTAATGTTGGCAAGTGCGAGGTGGTCCACTTTGGTAGGAAGAATGGTAGGAAGGATTATCACTTACGTGGCGAAAAACTGCAGCAGGCGACAGTGCAGAGGGACCTTGGGGGTCCTTGTGCATGAGTCGCAAAAACCCAGCTTGCAGGTGCAGCAGGTGGTCAGGAAGGCGAATGGGATGCTGGCCTTCATAGCGAGGGGGATTGAATATAAAAATAGGGAGGTCTTGCTGCGGCTGTATAGGGCATTGGTGAGGCCGCAGCTGGAGTACTGTGTGCAGTTTTGGGCGCCGTACTTACGCAAGGATATTTTGGCCTTGGAGGGAGTGCAGAGGAGGTTTACTAGGCTGATACCAGAGTTGAGGGGGCTGAGCTATGAGGAGGGGCTGAATAAACTAGGCTTGTACTCGTTAGAGTTTAGAAGAATGACGGGAGATCTCATTGAGACGTATAAGATGATGAATGGGATGGATAGGATAAAGGTGGAGAGACTCTTCCCGCACAGAAAGGACAGTAGGACTAGGGGGCACAGCCTCAAGATAAAGGGGGGGCGGTTTAGAACGGAGTTGAGGAGGAACTTCTTCACTCAAAGGGTGGTGAATCTCTGGAATTCTCTGCCCGTTGAAGGGGTGGAGGCTGCCTCACTAAATATTTTTAAGACGCGGGTTGATGGGTTTTTGATAAGAGAGGGGATTAAGGGTTATGGGGAGAGGGCGGGAATGTGGAACTGAGCCACAACAGATCAGCCATGATCTTATTGAATGGCGGGGCAGGCTCGAAGGGCTAGATGGCCTACTCCTGCTCCTATTTCTTATGGTCTTATGTTCTTAAACGCTTTACCAAAATGCATATAGACAATATCCACGGCCCTTCCCCTGTCAATCATTTTTGTCAGCTCCTCAAAAGACTCTACCAAATTTGTGAGGCATGACCTCTCCCTTACAAAACCATGCTATCTATCACTAATGAGATTATTCTGTTCTAAATGCACATACATCCTATCTCTAAGAATCCTCCAACAATTTCCCTACCACGGACGTCAAGCTCACTGGCCTATAATTACCCGCGTTATCTTTGCTACTCTTCTTAAATAATGGTACCACATTGGCTATCCTCCAATCCTCTGGGACCTCACGTGTTCAATGAAGAGACAAAGATATCTGTTAGAGGCCCAGCAATTTCCATCTCTTGTCTCCCTGAGCAGTCTAGGATAGATGCCATCAGGCCCTGGGGATTTGTCTGTTTTAATGTTCCCTAAAAAACCTAACACTTCCTCCATTGTAATGGAGATTTTCTCTAACGGGTTAACACCTCCCTCTGAGACACTCCCAATCAACACATCCTTCTCCTTTGTGAATACTGATGCAAAGTATTCATTTAGGATCTCCCCGACTCCGTTGGGTTCTAAGCAAAATTCTCCTCCTTTGTCCCTGAGAGGTCCGATTTTTTTTTTTCCCCCTGACAACTCCTTTGTTCCTAACGTATGAATAAAAGGCCTTAGGATTCTCCTTAATCCTGTCTGCAAAGAACATTTCGTGACCTCTTTTTGCCCTTCTAACTCCGCGAGTGAGTTCTTTCCCCCACCCCCTCGGCCCAATCTACTCGATCTCTCCTCATAAGCTAACTCGACCCCCGCCCCCATCTCTGGTATCAACCTGGTGAACCTTCTCTGTACTCCCTCCAAGGCCAATATATCCTTTCGCAAATAAGGGGATCGAAATTGCACACAGTACTACAGTTGCGGCCTCACCAGTGCCTTGTACAGTTGTAGCGAGACCTCCCTGCTTTTATATTCTATGCCCCTCGCAATAAAGGCCAACATAAGATGTTGAGAGGTATAGATAGGGTGGATTCTCAGAGGCTATTTCCCAGGGCTGAAGTGGTCGCTACGAGAGGACACGGGTTTAAGATGCTGGGGAGTAGGTACAGAGATGTCGGGGTAAGTTTTTCACTCAGAGGGTGGTGAGTGAGTGGTCTTGGCTACTGTCAGTGGTGGTGGAGGCGAACTCACTGGGGTCTTTTAAGAGACTTGTGGATGAGTACATGGGATTTAATGGGATTGAGGGTTATAGATAGGCCTACTAGGTAGGGATATGATCGGCGCAACATGTGGGCCGAAGGGCCTGTTTGTGCTGTAGTGTTCTATGTTCTATTCCATTTGCCTTCTTGATCATCTGCTGCACCTGCAGACTGAATTTTTGCGATTCATGCACCAGGACCCCCAGGTCCCTCTGTACTGTAGCATGCTGCAGCTTTTCACCCTTTAAATAATATTCCATTTTACTATTATTCCGCCCAAAGTGGATAACCTCACATTTGCCAACGTTATACTCTATCTGCCAGATCCTTGCCCACTCACTCAGCCTGTCCAAATCTCTCTGCAGACTTTCCGTGTCCTTCATGTAATTTGCTTTCCCACTCATCTTCCCGTCATCAGCAAACTTTGTTACCCTACACTCAGTCTCCTCCTCCAGATGGTCTGTGTATATGGTAAACAGTTGAGGCCCCAGCCCCGATCCCTGCGGCACTCCACTAGTCACCAACTGCCAACCAGAAAAGCACCCATTTATTCCAACTGTCTGCTTCCTATTAGATAGCCAATCCTCAATCCACGCTAACACTTTACCCCCAACACCATGGACCCTAATCTTCTGCAGCAACCTTTTGTGAGGCACCTTATCGAACGCCTTCTGGAAATCAAAAAACACCACATCCACCGGTTCCCCTCTGTCAATCGCGCTAGTCACATCTTCATAAAAATCCAGTAAATTCATCAAACACTACTTCCCCTTTATGAATCCATGCTGCGTCTGCTTGATCGAAGCACTCCTTTCCAGGTGTCCTGCTATTTCTTCTTTAATGATGGATTCCAGCATCTTCCCAACTACGGAAGTTAAGCTAATCAGCCTGTAGTTAGCCGCCTTTTGTCTACTTCCTTTTTTAAACAGCGGCGTAACAGTAGCTGGGTTTCCCTGGTTATCCACGGCTCTTGAATCTTACCTTTCCCACCCTTTTTACAGGCAATGCCTATCCTGCAGCCCCATCAACTGTTACTTAAGCGACTTCCACATGCCAGATGTGGATTTATCCTCGAACAGCCTCTCCCAGTCAACGGCCACCAATTCCTGCCTTATCCGGCTGTAGTTAGCCTTCCCCCAATTCAGCACCTTACCCATAGGGCAACACTCACCTTTTCCATTACTATCCGAAATTTTACAGAATTGTGGTCACTATTTGCCACGTTCCCCTACTGAAACTTTAACGACCTGAATGGGTTCATTTCCCAGTACTTGGTCCAGTAAACCCCCCTCTCTAGTTGGGCTATCTACATATTGTTCCAAAGAACTTTCCTGTACGAGTTTTACAAATTCCTCCCCGTCCAGACTCCTGGCCCTAAGCACTTTCCAGTCTATATCAGGGAAACTAAAGTCTCCCACTACAACAACCCTTTTTTTTTTGCACCTATCCAGAATCTCCTTACATATCCGTTCCTCCACTTCCCGTGGGCTGTTGGGTGGCCTGTACTATACCCCCAGCATAGTGATTCTGCCCTTCCTGTTTCTGAGCTCCACCCACAGTGACTCGTTACATGACCCCTATAAACTGTCCACCCTCTGCACTGCTGTAATATGCTCCCTAACTAATATTGCTACTCCCCCACCTCTTCTAGCCCCTCCTCTGTCTCGCCTAAAACACTTATACGCCGAAATATTCAGCTGCCAGTCCTGTCCTCCTTTTAACCAAGTCTCCTTCACCGCAATCATATCCAAGTTCCATGTGAGCATTAAGGCCCTAAGTTCGTCTGTCTTACCCTTAACACTCCATGCGTTGAAGCAGATGAACTCCAGACCTCCAGGCCTGCTGAGGTCATCCTCCTCCAGAATGCCTTTCTTCTTAGATAGCCTTGTCCTGGCCCCAAGCTCATCCCCAGCTCTGTGCTTACTGATCTATTGTTTTGATCCCCAGCTCCCTTCTACATTAGTTTAAACCCTCCCGAAACACACCAGCAAAACTCCCAGCCGGGATATTTGTGCCCTTCCAGTTTACGTGTAACCTGTCCTTCTTGTACAGGTGCCATCCTCTCTTGGAGACTTCCCAGTGATCCACGAATTTGAAACTCTTCCTCCTGCACCAGTCCTTTAGCCACGTGTTTAATTGTACAATCTCCCTGTTCCTAGCCTCACTAGCACTTGGCACTGGGAGCAGTCCAGAGATTGCTACCCGAGACACCCTACTTTTTAGTCTAGCACCCAACTTCCTGAATTGCTCTCGTAGGATCCCCCTGCTCTTTCTACCTATGTCATTTTCACCAATGTGTACGATGACTTTTGTTTGATTACCATCCCCTTTTAATATGCTTCCTATCCGCTCAGAGACATCCAGTACCCTGGCACCAGGGAGGCAGACTACCATCCTCTGGACTCTTGTTTGCGCCCACAGAACCACCTGTCTGTGTTTCTAACCATCGCGTCTCCCACCTCTATTGCTCCCCTAATCCCCCTCTTTCCCTTCTGGGCCACAGAGCCTGACTCTGTGCCAGTGATGTGGTCACAGTGGCTTACCCCTGGAGGGTCATCCCCTTCCACAGTATCCAAAACTGTGTGTCCTTGATAGGTATGTCCCTGTCAGGCAAGGAGGAAATGGCTGAGTGAGGGAACCATGGTTCACAAAGGAGGTTGAATGTCTTGTCAAGAGGAAAAAGGAAGTGTATGTAAGGATGAAAAAACAAGGTTCAGCTGGGTCGCTTGAGGGTTACAAGGTAGCAAGGAATGACCTCAAAAAAAAAACAGGGCTTAGGAGGGGACATGAGAGGTCCTTGTCGGGTCGGATCAAGGAAAACCCCCAAGGCTTTTTACTCTTATGTGAGAAATAAATAAATGACCAGGGTGAGGTTAGGGCAGGTCAAGGATAGTAGTGGGAACTTGTGCATGGAGTCAGAAGAGATAGGAGAGGCAATGAATGAACACGTTGACCAAAGAGGTGGATGGGGGTAAGGCAGTTGATGTGGTATGTATGGACTTTAGTAAGGCGTTTGATAAGGTTCACCATAGAACATAGAACATTACAGCGCAGAACAGGCCCTTCAGCCCACGATGTTGCGCCGACCAGTTAAAAAAAAATGACCCACTAATCTAAACCAATCCCTTTTTGTCCATAAACCTATCCACGGATCTCTTAAACGCCCCCAAACTAGGCGCATTTACAACTGCAGCAGGCAGGGCATTCCAATCCCTCACCACCCTCTGGGTAAAGAACCTACCCCTGACATCCGTCCTATAACTACCCCCCCTTAATTTAAAGCCATGCCCCCTCGTGCTAGCTTCCTCCATTCGAGGAAAAAGGCTATCACTATCCACCCTATCTAAACCTCTAATCATCTTATATGCTTCAATAAGATCCTCTCTTAGCCACCTTCTTTCTAGCAAAAACAACCCCAAATCCCTCAGTCTCTCCTCATAGGACCTCCCCTCCATACCAGGCAACGTCCTGGTAAACCTCCTCTGCACCCTCTCCAAAGCCTCCACATCCTTCCTGTAATGTGGGGACCAGAACTGCACACAGTACTCCAAGTGCGGCCACACCAGAGTTGTGTACAGTTGCAACATGACGCTGCGACTCCTAAATTCAATCCCCCTACCAATAAACGCCAAGACACTGTATGCCTTCTTAACAACCTTATCTACTTGATTCCCAACTTTCAGGGATCTATGTACACATACACCTAGATCCCTCTGTTCATCCACACTATTCAAAGTCCTCCCGTTAGCCTTATACTCAACACACCTGTTATTCCTACCAAAGTGAATTACCTCACACTTCTCCGCATTAAACTCCATCTGCCACCTCTCGGCCCAGCTCTGCAACCTGTCTAAGTCTCCCTGCAAACTACGACACCCTTCCTCACAATCTACCACACCTCCGACTTTGGTGTCATCAGCAAATTTACTAATCCACCCAACTATACCCTCATCCAGATCATTAATAAAAATTACAAACAGCAGTGGCCCCAAAACAGATCCCTGAGGCACACCACTCGTAACCGAACTCCATGATGAATATTTACCATCAACCACCACCCTCTGTCTCCTATCTGCTAGCCAATTCCTGATCCAATTTCCTAGACTACCCTCAATCCCATACATCTGCATTTTCTGCAGAAGCCTACCATGGTGAACCTTATCAAACGCCTTACTAAAATCCATATATACCACGTCAACTGCCTTACCCCCATCCACCTCTTTGGTCATGGAAGGCTTCTGCAGAAAATGCAGATGTATGGGATTGAGGGTGATTTAGTTAATTGGATCAGGAATTGGCTAGCTGATAGGAGACAGAGGGTGGTGGTTGATGGAAAGTATTCGTCATGGAGTTCGGTTACAAGTGGTGTGCCGTAGGGATCTGTTTTGGGGCCACTGCTGAAGCCACCCTCTGAAGCCACTTTTGTACCCATTTAGATATCTCACCTTGGATCCTGTGAGATTTAACTTCATGCAACGACCTATCATGCGGTACCTTGTCAAAGGCCTTGCTAAAGTCCATGTAGACAACATCAACTGCACTGCCTTCATCTACTTTCTTGGTTACCCCTTCAAAAACTCAGTCAAGTGTGATTCCCATCTGTCAAACAGCCTCTCCCAATCTACACTCTCCATGTCCTGCCTATTGTTGTTATAGTTAGTCTTTCCTCAATTTAACACCTTTGCTCGAAGGCACTCTTGTCCTTGTACAGAAGCACCTTAACGCTTATGGAATTCTGGTCACTCTTCCCAAAATGCTCTCGGACTAAAACTACAATAATATTAGACAGAAACGAGGAAATGTAGATTGGGGGCAGCTATTAGAGGCTAAATCCATGCCTTTCATGTGGGAATCTTTTAAAAGCCACTTGATTAGAGTTTGGGACCAGCATGTTCCTACGAAGATGAAGGATGAGGATTGCAAGATTCAAGAATCTCGGATGACAAGAGAAATTGTGAGCTTAGTGAGGCATACGTAAGGTTTAGGAAACTGAAGACAGACAGAGTTGTTGAAGTGTTAGTAAGATTAGTAAGTTTGCGGATGACACGGAGGTTGGTGGATTTGTGGATAGTGAAAAGGATCTTCGGAGGATACAGATCTGTTGGAGACTTGGATGGAGAGATGGCAGATGGAGTTTAATCTGGACAAATGTGAAGTAATGCATCTTGGAAGGCCTAGTACAGATAGGAAACATGCAGTAAATGGCAGAACCTTGAAAAGTATTGATTGGCAGAGGGATCTGGGTGTACAGCTACATAGGTCACAAAGTGGCAACGCAGGTGGAGAAGGGAGTCAGGAAGGCATGTGGCGTGCTTGCCTTCATTGGGCAGGACATTGAGTTCAAAAATTAGCAAGTTATATTGCCAGCCTTATAGAACCTTAGTTAAGTTGGAAGATAGTGTAGATAATTGAACACTATCAGGAAAATGTGGAGGTTTTGGAGAGGGTGCAGAAAAGAATTGAGGTACACAAGATTAACATAGAACACTACAGCACAAACAGGCCCTTCGGCCCACGAGTTGCGCCGATCACATCAACACCTACCAATCTATAGACCTATCTATAACCCCCAATCCCATAAAACCCCATATACTCATCCAGAAGTCTTTTAAAAGACCCCAGCGAGTTCGCCTCCACCACCACTGACGGCAGCCGATTCCATTCACTCACCACCCTCTGAGTGAAAAACTTACCCCTAACATCTCCTCTGTACTTTCCTCCCCGCACCTTAAATCTGTGTCCTCTCGTAGCGACCATTTCAACCCGGGGAAATAGCCTCTGAGAATCCACCCTATCTATTCCTCTCAACATTTTATAAACCTCTATAAGGTCACCTCTCAACCTTCGTCTCTCCAGAGAAAAGAGACCCAGCTCCCTCAACCTATCTTCATAAGGCATGCCTCCCAATCCAGGCAACATCCTTGTAAATCTCCTCTGTACCCTTTCAATAGCTTCTACGTCTTTCCTATCGTGAGGCGACCAGAACTGCGCACAGTACGTATCATGTGTTGGCATTTGTTTGGTGGGCCAAAGAATCTGTTCCTGTGCTGCATTGTTCTTTGAAAGACCGTGGGCCATTTAATTATGTTAAAGGCTGTATTGAAACTTTAAAGCTTTATCTAGACTTTGTTCTGTTTGGATCATGGTGTAGGTGATATATGAGCTTTCTTCAACGCCTATGTTCTCACTCCAGGACAGATTGCTGCTTCAGCCCTGATGATAAACTGCTGATCACAGGAACTTCAGTGAAGAGAGGACAAGAGAATGGAAAGCTGCTATTCTTTGACAGAGAGACATTCCAAAAGCTATATGAGATTGAAGTAACTGATGCAGTGAGTCAATCCATTCACTTTCAACTGTTAACAGTTCATAAGAACATAAGAAATAGGAGCAGGAGTAGGCCAACTAGCCCTTCGAGCCTGCCCCGCCATTCAGTAAGATCATGGCTGATCTGTCTTGGCTCAGTTCCACATTCCCGCCCTCTCCCCATAACCCTTAAATTCAAAGCACTCCATTAAATTGAATTTGCCAACCTCATTCTCTGCATTAATTTCTCCCCCCACCTCAACTGGGGCAAATGTCACACACCATTTCAAGAACAGAAGGAGACGAAAGCAGAAAACTGTCAGCTAGTTAGCCTAACATCTGTCACAAGGAAAATGCAACGATCTTGCGCGAGGCTAGATTCAGATAGTATAAAAGCTGGCTTTGTTTGCCACTTTGGGTTACGCACGAGTGCTTAAGTTGGAGTTTGGTGATTGAGGAGTTAGATGAGGAGGGACATCCCTTTTCTACCTTTCTCAGGAAAGTGAGGCGACGGCCTTGCAATGGGGACCATCTGGGTCACCAACATCACAGTTGAGAAAGTGACATGATCCCAGCTGTAACAGCCGATTGGTAAGTGATACCTGCAGAGTACTTTTCTTATGTTTCTTAAAGTATAATCTATTAATTTAAATTAAGGTAAGGACTTTCAATTAGAATACAAGTGTTTGAAGCAAAGAAAGCCCCTAGCTTAATTAAATTCCCTTAAATGGAGTAACTAGCTTAATCCAGAGAGAAGTCGTAACAGGAGACCTCAGACTCGTGGTGTGCTCTTGTGCAGTGGGAAATAAGGAGCGCTTATGTGTCCCTGACAACCATGTATGCAGGAAGTGTATCTAGCTGCAGCTACTGGCGAACAACGTTTCAGAGCTCAAGCTGCATGCGGGTGGACACACTGTGGGGCATGCCTAATGCTCAGAACATCGTGGATAGCACGTTTAGCAAAGTGGTGGTCACACTGCATTTGAGGATTGCTCAGGCAGAAAGGGAATGGGTGACTATCAGACAAAGTAAAAGTCTCACAAAGAAAGTGCGGAGTCTCTGTGGTCATTCTCCCCTCAAACAGACATATCACTGTGAATACAGTTGGGGGAATGACTTTTGGGAAAGCAACAACAGCCAAGTTCATGGTAGAGTGGGTGGCTCTGCTGTGCAGAAGCAGAGGAAAATGAGCAGTAGGGCTGTAGTGGTAGGGTATTCAACTGTAAAGGGTACAAGCAGGCACTTCTGTGGCTGCAGATGTAATCTACCAAGGCTTGATAGGATATACCCCAGAATACTGAGAGAGGCAAGAGAGGAAATTGCTGGGGCCTTGAGAGAAATCTTTGTATCCTCACTGGCTACAGGAGAGGTCCCAGAGGAGTGGAGAAGAGCCAATGTTGTTTCTTTGTTTAAGAAGGCTGGCAAGAATAATCCAGGTAATCACAGGCCAGTAAGCGTTCGATCAGTGGTAGCGAAATTATTGGAGAGGATTCTTTGATGTTAGGGGTAAGTTTTTCACTCAGAGGGTGGTGAGTGAATGGAATCGGCTGCCGTCAGTGGTGGTGGAGGCGAACTCGCTGGGGTCTTTTAAAAGACTTCTGGATGAGTATATGGGGTTTAATGAGATTGAGGGTTATAGATAGGTCTGTAGGTTGGTAGGTGATGTGGTCGGCGCAACTTGTGGGCCGAAGGGCCTGTTTGTGCTGTAGTGTTCTATGTTCTATGTTCTATGAGACAGGATTTATTCCCACTTGGAAATAAGTGGATGTATTAGTGAGAGGCAACATGGTTTTGTGAAGGGGGAGGTCATGTCTCACTAACTGGATCAAGTTTTTTGAGGAAGTGATGAAGATGATTGATATGGGTAGGGCAGTGGATGTTGTCTACGTGGACTTCAGTAAGGCCTTTGACAAGGTCCCTCATGGCAGACTGGTGCAGAAGGTGAAGTCACATGGGATCAGAGGTCAGCTGGCAAGGTGGATACAAAACTGACTCAGTCAAAGAAGACAGAAGGTAGCAGTGGAAGGATGTGTTTCTGAATGGAGGGCTGTGACAAGTGGTGTTCCTCAGGGATCAGTGCTGGGACCTTTGCTGTTTGTAATATATATAAATGATTTGGAGGAAAATGTAACTGTATTGATTAGTAAGTTTGCGGACAACACAAAGGCTGGTGGATTTGTGGATAGCAATGAGGACCATCAGAGAATGCAGCAGAATATAAATCGGTTGGAGACTTGGGTGGAGAGATGGCAGATGGAGTTTAATCCGGACAAATATGAGTAATGCATTTTGGAAGGTCGAATACAGATAGGAAATATACAGTAAATGGCAGAACCCTTAGGAGTATTGATAGGCAAAGGGATCTGGGTGTACAGGTACACAGGTCATTGAAAGTGGCAATGCAGGTGGAGAAGGCATATGGCATGCTTGCCTTTGTCGCGTGGGGTATAGAGTTTAAAAATTGGCAAGTCATGTTGCAGCTTTATAGAACTTTAGTGAGGCTGCACTTGGAATACAGTGTTCAATTCTGGTCACCACACTACCAGAGGATGTGGAAGCTTTGGAGAGGGTACAGAAAAGATTTACCAGGATGTTGCCTGGTATAGAGGGCATTAGACATGAGGAGAGGTTGGAGAAACTTGGTTTGTTCTTGCTGGAACGACGGAGGTCGAGGGGAGACCTATTAGAAGCCTAAAGATTATGAGAGGCATGGACAGAGTGGATACTCAGAAGCTTTTTCCCTGGGTGGAAGAGTCAATTACGAGGGGGCACAGGTTTAAGATGCGAGGGGCAAGTTTTAAAAGAGACGTATGAGGCAGATTGTTTACACAGAGGGTGGTCGGTGCCTGGAAATCATTGCCCGGGGAGTGGAAGTAGATACAGTCGTGACTTTTAAGGGGCATCTTGACAAGTACATGAATGAGATGGGAATAGAGAGATAAGGTCCCCGGAAGCATAGTGGGTTTTAGTTAAGTCAGGCAACATGGTCGGTGCAGACTTGGAGGGCCGAAGGGCCTGTTCCTGTGTTGTAATTTTCTTTGTTCTTTTGTTCTTTTTGTTGACTCCCTGGTGCCAGTGTATGGGCTGTCACTCAGTGGCTTCTGGACTTTAGAATCATAGAATTCCTACAGTACCGAAGGAGGTTGTTTGGCCCATCAAGTCTGCACCGACCACAATTCTATTCAGGCTCTATCCCCATAACCCCATGTATTTACTCTGTCAATCCTGCTGAGACTGAGGGCTAATCAACCTAACCCACGCATCTTCGAACTGAGGGAGGAAAGCGGAGCACCTGGAGGAAACCCACACAGACACAGGAAGGATGTGCAAACTCCACAGTCACCCAAGGCCCCGGAACCCTGGCGCTGTGAGACAGCATTGCTAACCATTGTATCACCATGTTGCCCTGGAGAGGGAGGGTGAACAGCCAGTGGACGTAGCACATTTCTATATACCAACAACATAAGTAAACAAAGGGATGAAGTCTTGTAAGCTGAATGTAGGAAGATAGCCTTTGCAACCTCGAGCTCTTGGGACCCCAAGTACACAGTGGCATAGTGGATGGTGAAGAAAGTTACCTCCTAACTGCAGATTGTTTACACAGAGGGTAGTTGGGATCTTGATCCAGTGGGCTGACAATGGCAGACGGAGTTTAGAAACATAGAAACACTATAGCACAAACAGGCCCTTCGGCCCACATGTCCCTACCTACTAGGCTTACCTATAACCCTCTATCTTACGAAGTTCCATGCACTTTTCCAGAAGTCTGTTTAAAGACCCTATCGAATCTGCCTCCACCACCGCTGCCAGCAGCCGATTTCCACCACCCTCTGAGTGAAAACCTTACCCCTGACATCTCCTCTGTACCTACTCCCCAGCACCCTAAACCTGTGTCGTCTTGTGGCAACTATTTCAGCCCTGGGAAAAACCCTCTTGGAATCCACTCGATCAGTACCTCTCATCATCTTATACAGCTCTGTCAGGTCACCCCTCATCCTTCACCTCTCTAAGGAGAAAGGACCGAGTTCTCTCAACCTATCCTCATAAGGCATGCCACCCAATCCAGGCAACATCCTTGTAAACCTCCTCTGCACCCTTTCAATGGCTTCCATGTCCTTCCTGTAATGAGGCAACCAGAACTGAGCACAGTACTCCAAGTGGGGTCTGACCAGGGTCTTATAAAGCAGCAGCATTATCTCCCGACTCCTAAATTCAATTCCTCAATTGATGAAGGCCAGTACACCATACAGCACCTTAACCACAGCCTCTACCTGCGAAGCTGCTTTGAGCATCCTGCAAATCCGGACACCAAGATCCTTCTGATCTTTCACGCTGCCAAGAGTCTTACCCTTAATATTATAACCTGTCATCCTATTTGACCTGCCAGAATGAATCACTACACACTTAACTGGGTTGAAGTCTGTCTACCATTTCTCCGCCCAGCCTTGCATCCTATCAATGTCTCATTGCAACTTCTAACATCCCTCCACACAATGCACAATACCTCCAACCTTTGTGTCATCAGTAAACTTATCAACCCATCCCTCCACTGCTTCATCCAGGTCATTTATAAAAATCACAAAGAGCAAGAGTCCCAGAACAGATCCCTGGGGCACTCCACTGGCGACTGACCCCTATGCAGAAAAAGACCCATCTACAACCACTCTTTGCCTTCTGCGGGCAAGCCAGTTCTGGATCCACAAAGCAATGTCCCCTTGGATCCCATGCCCCCTCACTTTCTCAATAAGCCTTGCATGGGGCACCTTTTCAGATGCCTTGCTGAAGTCCATATAAACCACATCTACTGTTCTTCCTTCATCAATGTGTTGAGACACATTCTCAAAAAATTCAATCAGGCTCGTAAGGCACGATCTGCCTTTGACAAAGCCATGCTGGCTATTCTTGATCATACTATACCTCTTCAAATGTTCATAAATTCTGCCTCTCAGGATCTCCTCCATCAGCTTACCAACCACTGAGGTTAAGCTCACTGGTCTTTAATTTCCTGGGCTATCTCTTCTCCCTTTCTTGAATAAAGGAACCACACATCCACAATCCTCCAGAACCTCTCCCATCTCCATTGATGACACAAAGATCATCGCCAGAGGCTCAGCAATCTCTTTCCTCGCCTCCCACAGTAGCCTGGGACACATCCCATCCGGTCCTGGCGACTTCTCTAACTTGATGCTTCTCAAAAGCTCCAACACATCATCTTTCTTAATATCTACATGCTCAAGCTTTTCAGTCTGCTGCAAATTAATTTAGACAAATGTGAGGTGATGCATTTTGGTAGATTGTAGGCAGGACTTACTCAGTTAATGGTAGGGCATTGGGGAGAGTTATAGAAAAAAGAGATCTAGGGGTACAGGTTCATAGCTCCTTGTAAGTGGAGTCACAGGTGGACAGTGGTGAAGAAGGCATTCGGCATGCTTGGTTTCATCGATCAGAACATTGAATACAGGAGTTGGGACATCTTGTTGAAGTTGTACAAGACGTTGGTAAGGCCACACTTGGAATATTGTGTGCAGTTCTGGTCACCCTATTATAGAAATGATATTATTAAACTGGAAAGAGTGCAGAAAAGACTTACTATAATGCTATTGGGCCTTGATGGATTGAGTTCTAAGGAGAGGCTGAATAGACTGGGACCTTTCTGGAGTGTAAAAGGCTGAGGGGTGACCTTTATAGAGATTTATAAAATAATGAGGAGCATAGACAAGGTAGACAGTCAATATCTTTTCCCAAAGGCAGGGGAGTCTAAAACTAGAGGGCATAGGTTTAAGGTGAGAGGGGAGAGATACAAAAGTGTCGAGAGCAGCAATTTTTCATACAGAGGGTGGTGAGTATTTGGAACAAGCTGCCAGAGGAAGGAGTCGAGGTGGGTACAATTTTATTTTTTAAAAAGCATTTAGATAATTACTTGGGTACAATGGGTATAGAGGGATATGGGCCATATGCGGGATGAGTTTAGGGGTTTTTAAAAAAAAAGGCAGCATGGACAAGTTAGGCCATAGGGCCTGTTTCGATGCTGTAAACCTCTATGCTGTAGGAGATAAATTAAAATTCAGAACCTCAAATGTCGTAATCTCAGGACTGCTTCCAGAGCCGTGCTAGTGAGAGCAGGACTAAGCGGAGAGATGAGATAGAAACATCAAAACTAGAGGCAGGAGGAGGCTATTTGGCCTTTCAAGCTTGCCCCGCCGTTCATTCTGATCATGGCTGATCGTCAAATTCCATACCTTGATTTCCTCCCTTGCTTTCCCTCCTATATCCTTTGATCCCTTTAGTCCCAAGAGCTGTATCTAATCTCACAATGTTTTGTCCTCAGTTACTTTCTGTGGCAGTGAATTCTACACGTTCACCACCCTCTGGTTGAAGAAACATCTCCTCATCTCATTTCTAAAAGGTTTACCCTTTATCCTCAACCTGTGATCCCTAGTTCTGGACTGCGCCACCATCAGGGACATACTTTCTAAATCTACCCTGTCTAACTCTGTTAGAATTTTTTAAGTTTCTGTGTTCGCTCTCGCTCTTCTAAACGCAAGTGAATATAATTCTAACCGACTTAGTCTGTCCTCGTATGACCTGCCACCCCAGGAATTAGTCTGGTAAACCTTTGCTGAACTCCTTCTTTAGCAAAGACATCCTTCCACAGATAAGGACACCAAAACTGCAACAATACTCCAGGTGTGGCCTCACCAATGCCATCTATAATTGCAGCAAAACATCCCATTCCGATACTCAAATCCTTTCTCTATAAAAGCCAACGTAGCATTTGCCTTCTTTACTGCCTACTATATCTACATGCTTACTTTCAGTGACTGATGCACAAGGACTCAGAGGTCTCGTTCAATATTCACCAAGCAATAATCTGTCGTGCTATTATTGCTATCAAAGTGGATAACCTCACATTTATCCACATTATACTACACTTGCTATGCAGATGCCAAAAGCTCAGCCTGTCCAAATCACAATAAAGCATCCTTCTCACAGCTCACTCCCCCATCCAACTTCGTATCATCTGCAAATTTGGAGATAATACATTCAGTTCCCTCTTCCAAATCATTAATAATATGTGAACAGTTTCTGTCCAAGCACAGATCCAAGATGAACCCTATTAGTCACTGACAGCTAATCAGAAAAAGACCCATTTATGCCAACTCTCGACTTCGTATCTGCTAACCAGCTTTCTCTGCATCTCAAGACATTACCTGTATTCCCATGTGCTTTAACTTTCCATAGTAGTGTATTATGTGAGTCCTTGTCAAAAACCTTCTGAAAGCCTAAATAAACCGCATGCACTTGTTCTCCTCAGTCAATTTGACTCATTACATCCTCAGAGAATTCCAATAGACCCGTCAAGCATGATTTTCCTTTTGTAAATCCATGGTGACTTTGTCTGATTATACCATTACCGTCCAAATGCTAATTTATGGAATCCTTGAAAATGGACTCGAGCAACTTCCCCAGTACCAACATCAAGCTCACTGGTCAATAGCTTCCTGTTTTCTCTCCATCTCCCTGTTTGAACAGCAAGCTTACATTAGCTACCCTCCAATCTGTAGGAACTATTCCAAGGTCCAAAGAATTTTGGAAAATAACCACCAATGGATCTGCTATTTCTTGGGCCACTTCCTTAATTACTCTGGGATGAAGATTATCAGGACCTGGAGATTTATCCACCTTTATTCCCATCAATTTCCCCAAAACCAGTTTACTACTAATGCTGATTTCCTTCAGCTCCTCACTAAAACATGTTTCTCTCGGCACTTCTAGCACATAATGTGTCTTCCTTTGCGAAGACTGAAGTAAAGTACAAATTTAATTTCTCGGCTATTCCTTTATTCCTCGTTATGAATTTTCCTGTTTCTGACTGCAAGGGGCCTACATTCATTTTTGTCAATCTTTTTCTTTTCACGTACCTATAGAAACGTTTACCGTCAGTTTTTATATTCCCGCTAGCTTACTTTCATACTTCATTTTTCCCTTCTTAATCAATCCCTTGGTCCTTCCTTTGCTGACTTTTAAATTGCTTCCAATCCTCAACCCTATTGCTTTCTTTTGCCAATTTGCAAGCTTCTTCCTTGAATCTGATGCTATCTTTAATTTCCCTTGTAAGCCACGGTTTGGCATGGTGGGAGAAATGGTATCCCAGGGAACAGTTTAGATTCCTTGAGGCATTGGGAGCAGTTCTGGGGAAGGCAGAGCCTGTACAAACTGGATGGGTTGCACCAGGGCAGAGCTGGGATCTATATCCTTGTCAGGAGGTCTGCCCAGTCTGCCTGGACACTTGTGCCTGGTATCACCTGGGCTGTTACTGTTTTACAGTAGATGGTCAATAATGTCATACAAACACACCAAGCAGTAACAGTTAGAATTAATACAATCAATCCATGCCCGTTCCCTTCTTCACAGGGTCTCTGACACAAATTTTGAATTCCTGTCTGGCCACAGGGCAAGTGCCAGAGAACTGGAGGACAGCAAACGTGGTCCCACTTTTCCAGAAGGGTAATAGAGGTGAACCGGGAAATTACAGACCAGTGAGTCTCGCATCAGTGGTAGGGAAGCAGTTGGACAAAATTCTGAAGGAGAAAATTAATCTCCAATTGGACAGGCAAGGCTTGATCAGAGATAGTCAGCGTGGCTTCCTCAGAGGGACGTCATGCCTAACTAATTTGTTCGAATTTTTTTTGAAAATGTAACTAATTATGTGGATGAGGGAAGTTCAGTTCATGTGTCTTGTATGGATTTTAGCAAAGCTTTTGATGAGATCCGTCATGGGAGACTGACTGTGAAGGTTAAACACATGTAATTCAGAGAAACTTGGTGAAGTGGATCAGAAACTGGCTCAGCAATTCGACGCAAAGGATATTGATAGAAGGCTGATTGGCTGGAGACCAGTGTCTAGTGGTGTACCACAAGGATCTGTACTGGGACCCTTATTGTTTGTTGTATACATATATGATATAGATGATAATGTGGAGGGAATGTTAAGCAAGTTTGCAGATGACACCAAGATTGGTAGAGTGGTTAATAGTAAAGAACATGGTTGTAGGTTACAGGAAGATATAGATGGATTGGTCAGATGGGCAGAGCAGTGGCAGATATTGGATTGGTTTATGCGGAGAGACTGAGTAGGCTGGGGCTATACTGTTTGGAATTCAGAAGAATGATGGGAGATCTTATAGAAACATAGAAGATTATGAAGGATATAGAAAATATAGAAGCAGGGAAGTTGTTTCACTGGCGAGTGAAGCGAGAACTAGGGGGCATAGCCTCAAAATAAGGAGGAGCAGATTTAGGGCTGAGTTGAAGAACATAGAACATTACAGCGCAGAACAGGCCCTTCGGCCCACGATGTTGCGCCAACCAGTTAAAAAACAATGACCCTCTAACCTAAACCAATCCCTTTCCATCCATAAACCTATCCACGGATCTCTTAAACGCCCCCAAACTAGGCGCATTTACAACTGCAGCAGGCAGGGCATTCCAATCCCTCACCACCCTCTGGGTAAAGAACCTACCCCTGACATCCGTCCTATAACTACCACCCCTTAATTTAAAGCCATGCCCCCTCGTGCTAGCTTCCTCCATCCGAGGAAAAAGGCTACCACTGTCCACCCTATCTAAACCTCTAATCATCTTATATGTTTCAATAAGATCCCCTCTTAGCCGCCTTCTTTCTAACGAAAACAACCCCAAATCCCTCAGTTTCTCCTCATAGGACCTCCCCTCCATACCAGGCAACATCCTGGTAAACCTCCTCTGCACCCTCTCCAAAGCCTCCACATCCTTCCTGTAATGTGGGGACCAGAACTGCACACAGTACTCCAAGTGCGGCCGCACCAGAGTTGTGTACAGTTGCAACATGACGCTGCGACTCCTAAATTCAATCCCCCTACCAATAAACGCCAAGACACCGTATGCCTTCTTAACAACCTTATCTACTTGATTCCCAACTTTCAGGGATCTATGTACACATGCACCTCGATCCCTCTGCTCATCCACACTATTCAGAGTCCTCCCATTAGCCCTATACTCGACACATCTGTTATTCCTACCAAAGTGAATTACCTCACACTTCTCCGCATTAAACTCCATCCGCCACCTCTCGGCCCAGCTCTGCAACCTGTCCAAGTCTCCCTGCAAACTATGACACCCTTCCTCACTATCTACCACTCCTCCGACTTTGGTGTCATCAGCAAATTTACTAACATAATTCCACATAAGAGGAACTTATGTGGAATTCCTTGCCCAGTGAAGCAGTTGAGGCTACCTCATTGAATATTTTTAAGGCAAGGATTTTTGAACAGTAAAGGAATTAAGGGTTATGGTGAGCGGATGGGTAAGTGGAGCTGAGTCCATGAAAAGATCAACTATGATCTTACTGACTGGCAGAGCAGGCTTGAGGGGCCAGATGGCCGACTCCTGCTCCTCGTTCTTAGGTTACTTAACCTTGATAAGTGTGAGGGGTTGCACTTTGGGCAAAGAAACATGATGAGACCAGAAGACATAAGAGCAGAATTAGGCCCATGAGGGAGTATTTAATGAATGGCAAAACACAGGGTAACTCAGAAGAACAGGGGGATCTTGAGGTAATTATTCACAGATCCCTAAAGGTGGCAGAGCAGCTGAAATAGCTTAATTAAGAAGGCATATTGGACACTTGCTTTCATCATCGTGGTCCAGAGTATAAGATATGGAAATGCTGGCACTGGACTAGGGTGGGCACAGTAACAAGCCTCACAACACCAGGTTATAGTCTAACAGGTTTATTTGGAATCATAAGCTTTTGGAGCATTGCTCCCTCATCAGGTGAGTCCCACTCGGTGCTCTGAAAATTTGTGATTCCAAATAAACCTTTTGGACTTTAATCTGATGTTATGAAAAGCAAGGAGGTAAAGTTGGAATTCGACAGAGAGTTGGTTAGGCCACAGCTGGAGTACAGTGTGCAGTTCTGGTCACCTCACTATAGGAAGGAGGTGACAGCATTAGAGGAGGCACAGAGGAGGTTCACCAGGATATTGCCTGGGTCGGAGCATTTGAACAATAAGGAGAGATGGATGGACTTGGATTGTTTTCTCTGGAGCAGAGAAGGCTGAGGGGAGACATGATTGAGGTGTCGAAGATTGAGAGGTAGGGACAGGGTGAACACAGGAAGCACCTATTCCTTTGGTTGAGGGGTCAATCATAAGGGGATATAGTTTTATGATGAGGGGCAGTAGATTCAGAAGGGGTTTGAGGAAAATAAACTGAGGGTGGTGGAAATTTGGAATTCCTCTGTACCTTATCTAGTGCAGTCACATCCTTTGTATAGTGAGGCAACCAGGTAACTTAGGGGAATAATTAGAGATGTCTTGAAAAGTGTACATATTACAGAGAAGGAGGTGCTGAAGTGCACCAAGATAGATGAATCCCTGGGACATGATGAAGTGTATCCCAGGACATCATGAGAGGCAAGGGAGGAAATTGGAGGTCCCCTTGCAGAGATATTTGAATCATCGATGTTCACAGGTGAGGTGTCTTTAGGTTGAAGGGCGGCAAATATGCCTTTGTTTAAAAAGGGCTGCAGGGAAAGTCCTGAGCACTACAGGCCGATGAGCCTCACATTTGTGATGGGTAAATTGTTGGAAGGTATTTTGAGAGAATCTACAGGCATTTAGAGACACAAGGACTGTTTAGGGACAGTCAGCATGACTTTGTGAGTTGAAAATCATGTCTCACAAATTTGATTGAGAATTTGAAGGGGTAACCAAGAAGGGAGATGAGGGCATAAGAATATAAGAAATAGGAGCAGGAGTAGGCCATCTAGCCCTTCGAGCCTGCCCTGCCATTCAATAAGATCATGGCTGATCTGAAGTGGATCAGTTCCACTTTCCCGCTTTCTCCCCATAACCCTTAATTCCCCTGTCTATCAGAAATCTATCTACCCGTGACTTAAATATATTTAGCGAGGCAGCCTCCACCGCTTCAAAGGGCAAAGAATTCCAGAGATTCACCACCCTTTGAGTGAAGAAGTTCCTCCTCAACTCTGATCTAAACTGTCCCCTGCTTATCTTGAGGCTGTGCCCTCTAGTCCTGCTGTCCTTTCTAAGCAGGAAGAATCTCTCTACCTCTACCCTATCCATCCCCTTCATTATCTTATACATCTCTATAAGATCCCCCCTCATCCTTCTAAACTCCATCGAGTACAGACCCAGTCTATTTAGCCTCTCTTCATACGCCAACGCCCTCATCTCCGGTATCAGCCGAGTGAACCTCCTCTGCACTCCCTCCAAGGCCAAAATATCCTTGCGTAAGTGCGGCGATCAAAACTGCACACAGTACTCCAGCTGCGGCCTCACCAGTACCCTGTACAGTTGCAGCAAGACCTCCCTACTTTTATATTCTATCCCCCTTGCTTTAAAGGCCAACATTCCATTCGCAGAGCAGGGTAGTGCAGTTCATGTGGTCTATATGGACTTTAGCAGGGCCTTTGACAAGGTACTGCATGGTAGGTTGTTGCATAAGGTTAGATCTCTCAGGATCCAGGGTGATGTATCTAAATGGATACAAAATTGTCTTGATGACAGAATGTGGAGATGCCAGCATTGGACTGGGGTAAACACGGTAAGAAGTCTCACGACACCAGGTGAAAGCAAACACCACTAGCTTTCAGGGCTTTGTCCCTTTGTCAGATGAGTGGGGAGTTCTGATCACAAACAGAGTATATAAAGGCACACTCAGTTTACAGAATATTGATTGGAATCTGAGTTTTTACAGGGAATCAAGTCTTAAAGGTGCAGACAATGTGAATGGAGATAACATTAAGCACAGGTTAAAGAGATGTGTATTGTCTCCAGATAGGACGGTAAGTGAGATTTTGCAAGCCCAGGCAAGTCATGGGGGTTACAATTAGTGCGACATGAACCCAAGATCCCGGTTGAGGCCTTCCTCATGTGTGCGGAACCTGGCGATCAGTCTCTGCTCAGCGACTGTGCGCTGTTGTGTGTCGTGAAGGCTGCCTTGGAGAATGTTTACCTGAAGATCAGAGGCCGAATGCCCATGACCAGTGAAGTATTCTGCAATAGGAAGGGCACAGTGTTGCCTGATGACTGTCGAGCGGTGTTCATTCATCGATTGTCGTCGCATCTGCATGGTCTCCCCAATGTACCATGCCTTGGGACATCCTTTCCTGCAGTGCATCAGGAAGACGACGTTGGCCAAGTTGCAAGAATATGTGCCGTGTACCTGGTGGATGGTGTTCTCACGTGAGATGATGCCATCTCTGTCGATGATCTGGCGTGTTTTGCAGAGGTTGCTGTGGCAGAGTTGTGTGGTGTTGTGGTCACTGTTCTCCTGAAGGCTGAGTAGTTTGCTGCGGACAATTGTCTGTTTGAGATTGTGCGGTTGTCTGGAGGCAAGAAGTGGGGGTTTGGGGATGGACTTGGCGAGATGTTTGCCTTAATCAGTGACGTGTTGAAACTCTGGAGAAGATGTCATAACTTCTCCGCTCTGGGGAAGTACTGGACGACAAAGGGTACTCAGTCCGCCGTGTTTGTCTTCGAAGGAGGTTGGTGCAGTTTTTCGTTGTGGAGTGTCAGAAATGTCGATCAATGAGTCAAGTGCCATGTAATGTTCTTATGAAGGCATCTTTCAGTGTCTGGAGCTTTTTGTTGTGATCCTCCTCATCTGAGTTGATCCTGTGTGTACGGAGGGCTTATCCGTAAGGGATGGCTTCTTTAACATGATTAGGGTGGAAGCTGGAGAAATGGAGCATTGAGCGCCATCTGCGCTCTCGAGACCAACTGCAACATTGTCATCAAACCAGCAAAGGAGGGGCTATTGTCATACTGAACAGAACGGATTACTGCAAAGAAGTGTACCAACAACTGAACAACGAGAATCACTACAGACAGTTACCCGCTGATCTGACCAAAGAGCACACCCGTAAACTCAACACCCTGATCAAGACCTTTGATCCGGATCTTCAGAGCACCCTGCGTGCTCTCATCCCATGTACTCTCCGCGTTGGAGATCTCTACTGCCACCTAAAGATACGCAAGGCAAACACACCCGGCTGTCCCATCATATCGGGCAGTGGGGCCCTGTGCGAGAACCTCTCCGGCTACGTTGAGGGCATCCTGAAACCCATTGTACAAAGAACCCCCAGCTTTTGTCACGACACTATGGACTTCCGACAGAAAGTCAGCGCACATGGAGCAGTTGAACTAGGAGTACTCCTGGTCATAATGGATGTCGGCGCTCTATACCAGCATTCCTGCATGACGATGGCATTGCTGCAACTGTCTCAGTACTCAACACCAACAACTACCAGTTTCCAGATGCAATTTTACAACTCATCTGCTTCATCCTTGATGAGAATGTCTTCACCTTCAACAACCAGTTCTTCATCCAGACGCGGAACAGCCATGAGGACCAAATTCACATCTCAGTATGCCAACATCTTCATGCACAGGCTCTAACAAGACTTCTTCACCACACAGGACCTTCAACCGATGCTATACGCTCGATACGTTGATGACATTTTCTTCTTTTGGACTCATGGTGAACAATCACTGAAACAACTGTAAGATGACATCAACAAGTTCCATCCTACCATCAGACTCACCGTAGACTATTCTCTGGAATTGGTTGCATTCTTGGACACATGCATCTCCATTTAAGGACGGTCACCTCAGCACCTCGCTGTACCCAAGCCCACTGATAACCTCACGATGCTCCACTTCTCCAGTTTCTCCCCCCAGCCATGTTAAAGAAGCCCCTCCGGACAAGTCCTCTATATACACAGGATCTACTCAGATGAGGAGGATCGCAACAGACACCTCCAGATGCTGAAAGATGCCCTCATAAGAACAGGATATGGCGCTCGACTCATCGATCGACCAGTCCCAACGCGCCATTATGAAAACCCACATCGACTTCCTCAGAAGACAAACATGGGACACAGTGGACAGAGTACCCTTCATCGTCCAGTCCTTCCTCGGAGCAGAGAAGCTGCGACATCTTCGGGGTCTTCAACACGTCATTGACGAAGATTAACATCTCGCCAAGTCCATCCCCAAACCCCCACTTCTTGCCTTCAAACAACCGCACAACCTGAAACAGACCATTGTCCGCAGCAAACTACCCAGCCTTCAGGAGAACAGTGACCACAACACCACACAACCCTGCCACAACAACCTCTGCAAGAGATACGGGATCATCAACAAGTATGCCATCATCTCACGTAAGAACACCACCCACCAGGTACATGGTACATACTCTTGCAATTCAGCCAATGTTGTCTACCTGATACGCTGCAGGAAAGGATGTCCCGAGGCATGGTACACTGGGGAGACCATGCAGACGCTACGACAACGGATGAATGAACACCGCTTGACAATTACAAGGCAAGACTTCCTGTTGGCATGCACTTGAGTGGTCACGGGCATTTGGCCTCCGATCTTTGGGTTAATGTTCTCCAAGGTGGCCTTGGACACACGACAGCTGAGCAGAAACTGATAGCCAAGTTCCGCACACATGAGGATGGCCTCTACCGGGATCTTGGGTTCATGTCACACTATCTGTAACCCCCACGACTTGCCCAGTCTTCCAAAATCTCTCAGCTGTTCTGTCTGGATACAATACACATCTGTTTAACTTGTGCTTAACGCTCTCTCCACGCACATTGTCTGCACCTTTAAGAATTGATCAACTGTAAAGACTCACATTCTAATCAGTATTCTGTAAACTGTGTGTGCCTTTATATGCTCTGTTTATGACCAGAACACTCCACTCACCTGACGAAGGGGCAAACCCCGAAAGCTAGTCAGTTTACTATCAAATAAATTTGTTGGACTTTAACATGGTGTTATGAGACATAGAACATTACAGCGCAGTACAGGCCCCTCGGCCCTTGATGTTGTGCCGACCAGTGGAACCAATCTAATGACCCTCTAACCTAACCTATTCCAATGTTATCCATATGCCTATCCACTGACCATTTGAATGCCCTTAAAGTTGGCCAGTCCACAACTGCTGCAGGCAGGGCGTTCCATGCCCTTATTACCCTCTGAGTAAAGAACCTACCGCTGACATCTGTCCTATAATTACCACCCCTTAATTTAGAGCTATATCCCCTTGTGTTAGCCGTCACCATCCAAGGAAAAAGGCTCACTATCCACCCTATCTAACCCTCTGATCATCTTGCATGCCTCAATTAGAACATAGAACACTACAGCACAAACAGGCCTTTCGGCCCACGAGTTGCGCCGATCACATCAACACCTATCTATAACCCCCAATCCCATAAAACCCCATATACTCATCCAGAAGTCTTTTAAAAGACCCCAGCGAGTTCGCCTCCACCACCACTGACGGCAGCCGATTCCATTCACTCACCACTCTCTGAGTGAAAAACTTACCCCTGACATCACTTCTGTACTTTCCTCCCCGCACCTTAAATCTGTGCCCTCTCGTAGCGACCATTTCAACCCGGGGAAATAGCCTCTCAACCTTCTTGAGGTCACCTCTCAACCTTCTTCTTTCTAACAAAAACAACCTCAAGTCCCTCAGCCTTTCCTCATAAGACCTTCATACGTGAGATGTCTTACTACGTTTACCCCAGTCCAACGCTGGCATCTCCACATCACAATCCCCATGGACAGCGAGGACCCAAAGAAGGCGAAAAACTGCGGCAGGCGACGGTGCAGAGGGACCTCGGGGTCCTTGTGCATGAGTCGCAAAAACCCAGCTTGCAGGCGCAGCAGGTGGTCAGGAAGGCGAATGGGATGCTGGCCTTCATGGCGAGGGGGATTGAATATAAAAGTAGGGAGGTCTTGCTGCGGCTGTATA
This sequence comes from Carcharhinus amblyrhynchos, assembly GCF_965287045.1. NCBI lineage: Eukaryota > Metazoa > Chordata > Chondrichthyes > Carcharhiniformes > Carcharhinidae > Carcharhinus > Carcharhinus amblyrhynchos. The sequence goes on along the minus strand of NW_027650005.1, from coordinate 42,155 downwards.
GGGCATTGGTGAGGCCGCAGCTGGAGTACTGTGTGCAGTTTTGGTCGCCATACTTACGCAAGGATATTTTGGCCTTGGAGGGGAGTGCAGAGGAGGTTTACTAGGCTGATTCCGGAGTTGAGGGGGTTGAGCTATGAGGAGAGGCTTACTCGTTAGAGTTTAGAAGAATGAGGGGAGATCTCATTGAGACGTATAAGATGATGAATGGGATGGATAGGATAGAGGTGGAGAGACTCTTCCCACCCAGAAAGGATAGTAGGACTAGGGGGCACAGCCTCAAGATAAAGGGGGGGCGGTTTAGAACGGAGTTGAGGAGGAACTTCTTCACTCAAAGGGTGGTGAATCTCTGGAATTCTCTGCCCGTTGAAGTGGTGGAGGCTGCCTCGCTAAATATTTTTAAGACGCGGGTTGATGGGTTTTTGATAAGAGAGGGGATTAAGGGTTATGGGGAGAGGGCGGGAAAGTGGAACTGAGCCACGACAGATCAGCCATGATCTTATTGAATGGCGGGGCAGGCTCGAAGGGCTGGATGGCCTACTCCTCCTATTTCTTATGTTCTTATGTTAAAGCTAAAGGCTCCGCAGTCTCATCCCTTGCCTCCCAAAGTATCCTAGGATGCATCCCATCTGGCCCAGGGGACTTACTGACCCTCAGGTTGTTCAAAATTGCTAATACATCTTCTGTCAGAACATCTATCTCCTCCATCCTATCAGCCTGTATTATGCATTCATCCTCAAAAACATAGCCTCTCGCCTTAGTGAACACTGAAGAAAAGTATTCAATCAACGCCTCAGCTATTTCTTCTGACTCCGTGCACAAGTTCCCACTACTGTGCTTGATAGGCCTTAACCTCACCCTGGTCATTCTTTTAATTCTCACGTAAGAGTAAAAAGCCTTGGGGTTTTCCTTTATCCAACCCACCAAGGATTTCTCATGTCCCCTCCTAACTATCCTAAGTTTTTTTTCTTAGCTCATTAAAGCTCATTTAGCTCATTCCCCAGCAGCAAGTTCCAGGCAAGCACCACACTCTGTGTAAAAAAAAAAAAAAATCTGCCTCATACATCTCCTTTAAACCTTGCCCCTTGCATCTTAAACCTCTGCTCCCTTCTAATTGACTCTTCCGCCCCGGGAAAAAGTTTCTGACTATTCGCTTTGTCTGTGCTTTTCATAATATTGTAGACTCCTATCAGGTCACCCCTCAATCTCTATTGTTCCAGTGTGAACAAACCAAATTTCTCCAATCTCTCTCCATAGCTATTGCCCTCCATACTGGGCAACATCCTGGTAAATCTTTTCTGTACCCTCTCCAAAGCCTCCACGTCTTCCCGATGGTGTGGCGAGCAGAATTGAACACTATATTCCAAGTGCAGCCTAACTAAGGTTCTATAAAGCTGTAACATGACGTGTCAATTTTTAAACTCAGTGCCCCAGCTGATGAAGGCAAGCATGCCGTATGCCTTCTTGACTGCCTTCTCCACTTGCGTTACTACTTTCAGTGACCTGTGTACCTGTACACTCAGATCCCTTTGTCTATCAATACTCTTAAGGGTTCTGCCATTTACTATATATTTCCTGTCTGTATTCGACCTTCCGAAATGCATAACCTCACGTTTGTCCAGATTAAACTCCATCTGCCATTTCCCTGCCCAAGCCTCCAACCAATCTGTATCCTGCTATATCCTCTGGTCCTCATCGCTATCTGCAAAAATCCTCTGGACAATGAAGATTATTTCATGCTCAGTACATTTTCTGTTCATTTTTCAGAGTGTTATTCGATGCCTGTGGCACCCAAAGCTGAACCAGATTATGGTGGGAACAGGAAATGGACTGGCAAAAGTCTACTATCATCCAGTCAAGAGTCAAAGGTAAAAGGTGATTGTTCAAAAAGCTGTCAGTTGGAAAGAGGTCAGCACCAGACTGTGTATACACTTACCATAGAAACTCCGCTATTCAGTTAGATCATGGCTGATCTTTTCGTGGACTCAGCTCCACCTACCCGCCCACTCACCATAACCCTTAATTCCTTTACTGTTCAACAATTTATCTATCCTTGCCTTAAAAACATTCAATGAGGTAGCCTCAATTGCTTCACTGGGCAGGGAATTCCACAGATTCACAACCCTTTGTGTGAAGAAGTTCCTCCTTAACTCAGTTCAAAATCTGCTTTCTCGTATTTTGAGGCCATGCACCCGAGTTCTAGTTTCATCTGCCAGTAGAAACAACTTCCCTGTTCCTATCTTATCTGTTCCCTTCATAATCTTATATGATTCTGTAAGATTCTTTTAAATATGAATATAGCTCCAGTCCAGTCAGTCTCTCCTCATAAGACAACCCTCTTAACTCCAGAATCAACCTGGTGAGTCTTCTCTGTATTCATAAGAACATAAGAAATAGAGCAGGAGTAGGCCATCTAGCCCTTTGAGCCTGCCCCGCCATTCAATAAGGTCACGGCTGATCTGTCGTGGCTCAGTTCCACTTTCCCGCTTTCTCCCTATAACCCTTAATTCCCTTGCCTACCTAAAACCTATCTATCCGTGTTTCAGAAGGCATTTGACAAGGTGCCTCACAAGAGGTTATTACACAAGGTCAGGGGACATGGAGTTGGGGTAGGGTGTTAGCATAGATAAAGGATTGGCTGTCAAATAGGAGGCAGAGAGTGGAGGTCATTGGGTGCTATTCGGATTGGCGGATGGTGATTAGTGGAGTGCCCCAGGGGTCGGTGCTGGGGCCTCAGCTTTTTACCATTTATATAGATGATCTGGAGGAGGGAACCGAGTGTAGGGTGTCGAAATTTGCTGATGACACCAAGATTGGTGGAACGGCAAATTGTGCCGAGGGTGTGGAGAGTCTGCAGAAGGAGCTAGATAGGCTGGGTGAATGGGCCAGGAAATGGCAAATGGAATTTAATGTTGGCAAGTGTGAGGTGGTCCACTTTGGTAGGAATAATGGTAGGAAGGACTGTTACTTACGTGGCGAAAAACTGCAGCATGTGACGGTGCAGAGGGACCTCGGGGTCCTTGTGCATGAGTCGCAAAAACCCAGCCTGCAGGTGCAGCAGGTGGTCAGGAAGGCGAATGGGATGCTGGCCTTCATAGCGAGGGGGATTGAATATAAAAGTAGGGAGGTCTTGCTGCAGCTGTATAGGGCACTGGTGAGGCCGCAGCTGGAGTACTGTGTGCAGTTTTGGCCGCCGCACTTACGCAAGGATATTTTGGCCTTGGAGGGAGTGCAGAGGAGGTTTACTAGGCTGATTCCGGAGTTGAGGGGGTTGAGCTATGAGGAGAGGCTGAATAAACTAGGCTTGTTCTCGTTAGAGTTTAGAAGAATGAGGGGAGATCTCATTGAGACGTATAAGATGATGAATGGGATGGATAGGATAGAGGTGGAGAGGCTCTTCCCACTCAGAAAGGACAGTAGGACTAGGGGGCACAGCCTCAAGATAAAGGGGGGGCGGTTTAGATCGGAGTTGAGGAGGAACTTCTTCACTCAAAGGGTGGCGAATCTCTGGAATTCTCTGCCCTTTGAAGTGGTGGAGGCTGCCTCGCTCAATGTTTTTAAGACGCTGGTTGATAGGTTTTTGATAGGCAAGGGGATTAAGGGTTATGGGGAGAGAGCAGGAATGTGGAACTGAGCCACGACAGATCAGCCATGATCTTATTGAATGGCGGGGCAGGCTCGAAGGGCTGGATGGCCTACTCCTGCTCCTATTTCTTATGTTCTTATGTAAATATATTTAGCAAGGTAGCCTCCACCACTTCAACGGGCAGAGAATTCCAGTGATTCACCACCCTTTGAGTGAAGAAGTTCCTCCTCAACTCTGTTCTAAACCGCACCCCCCCCCCCCCCTTATCTTGAGGCTGTGCCCTCTAGTCCTGCTGCCCTTTCTGAGCGGGAAGAACCTCTCTACCTCTACCCTATCCATCCCCTTCATTATCTTATATGTCTCTATAAGATCCCCCCCTCTTCTAAACTCCGAGTACAGACCCAGTCTATTCAGCCTCTCTTCATTGTCCAACCCCCTCATCTCCGGTATCAGCCTAGTGAACCTCCTCTGCACTCCCTCCAAGGCCAATATATCCTTGCGCAAGTGCAGCGACCAAAACTGCACCCAGCACTCCAGCCTCATCAGTGCCCTGTACAGTCGCAAAAGACCTCCCTGCTTTTATATTCTATCCCCCTCGCTATGAAGGCCAGCATCCCATTTGCCTTCTTGATCACCTGCTGCACCTGCAGACTGGGTTTTTGCAACTCATGCACAAGGACCCCCCGGTCCCTCTGCACCGTCGCCTGCTGCAGCTTTTCACCCTTTAAATAGTAATCCCTCCTACTATTATTCCTGCCGAAGTGGATAACCTCACACTTGCTAACATTGTACTCCATCTGCCAGGTCCTCGCCCACTCGCTCAGCCTATCTAGATCTCTCTGCAGACTTTCCACACCCTCCGCACAATTTGCTTTTCCACTTATCTTTGTGTCATCAGCAAATTTCGACACCCTAAACTCAGCCCCCTCCTCCAGATCATCTATATAAATGGTAAATAGTTGAGGTCCCAGCACCGATCCCTGCGGCACTCCATTAGCCAATCCGAATAGCACCCATTGATACCAACTCTCTGCCTCCTATTAGACAACCAATCCTCTATCCACGCTAACACCTTACCCCCAACTCCGTGCCCCCTAACCTTCTGAAGCAACCTTTTGTGAGGCACCTTATCAAACGCCTTCTGAAAATCAAGAAACACCACATCCACCGGTTCCACTCTGTCTACCGCACTAGTCATATCCTCATAGAATTCCAATAAATTTGTCAGACACGACTTCCCCTTAAGACACGACTTCCCCTCTAGTGCCAGTATATCCTTTCTCAAGTAAGGAGACCAAAACTGTACTGGCTTTAAATTAAGGGGGGGTAGTTATAGGACGGATGTCACGGGTAGGTTCTTTACCCAGAGGGTGGTGAGGGATTGGAATGTCCTGCCTGCTGCAGTTGTAAATGCGCCTAGTTTAGGGGCGTTTAAGAGATCCGTGGATAGGTTTATGGACGAAAAGGGATTGGTTTAGGTTAGTGGGTCATTGTTTTTTAACTGGTCGGCGCAACATCGTGGGCCGAAGGGCCTGTTCTGCGCTGTTATGTTCTATGTACACTGTACTCCAGGTGTGGCCTCACCAGCACCTTATACAGCTGCAACATAACCTCACTGTTTTTAAACTCCATCCCTCTAGCAATGAAGGACAAAATTCCGTTTGCCTTCTTAATTACCTGGTGCACCTGCAAACCAACATTTTGTGAATCATGCCAGGTCACCCAGATCCCTCTGCACAGCAACATGGTGCAATTTTTTTACCATTTAAATAATACTCATTTTGCTGTTATTCCTGTCAAAATGGGTGACCTCACATTTACCAACATTGTACTCCATCGACCAGACCCTCGCCCACTCACTTAAACTATCTATATCCCTTTGCAGACTTTCAGCGTCCTCTGCACACTTTGCTCTGAGTGTCATCTGCGAATTATAATATACTACACTTGGTCGCCAGTTCCAAATCATAAATGTAATGTACCAGATGTTCTGAGAAAAATAAGTTTTAGTGAGGAGCTGAAAGATGTCAGCATTAGTAGATAAATGGTTTTGGGGAAATTAATGAGATTGGAGGTGAACCCCAGAATACCTAAGGGAGTGGCCCTAGAAATAGTAGGTACATTTGTAGTTATTTTCCAAAATTCTTTTGAATTCTGGACTGATTTCTACAGATTGGAGGGTAGCTAAATTAAGCCCACTATTCAAAAAGGGAAGTCGAGAGAAAGCAGGGAACTATAGTCCAGTGAGCCTAACTTCTTTGATTTATTGTTGTCACATGTATTGTAGTGACAAGTAATGTTCCTCGCAAGCTATACAGACAAAGCATACTGTTCATAGAGTATGTACAGGAGAAGGAAGGGAGAGGTCCATAATGTAGGGTTGCAGTCATAGCTAGGGTGTAGAGAGAGATTAGCTTAGTACAAACCTTCGGTCTGAGCGCTCCCCTTCTCCATCACCTACCTATCATAGAACGCTACAAGGAAGGACTGTAGGAGAAGGGATAACCAGCTGTGGTTATCGAAGGAAATAAAGGAGAGTATTACATTAAAAGCTGATGTGTTCAGAGTGGCTAAAAATAGTGGGGAATTAGAAGATTGGGAAAGATTTGAAAAACAACAAAGAATGACTAAAAAGGTGATAAAGAAAGGAAAGATAGAGTGTGAAGCCAAACTAGCACTAAATATAAAAAAATGACAGTAAAAGTTTTTACAAATATGTAAAGAGGAGGAGACTGGCTAGAGTGAACATTGGACCCTTGGAGGACGAGCAGGGGAATTTAGCGGTGGGCGATGAGGAAATGGCTGAGGCTTGAAATACGTTTTTTGTGTCGGTCTTCACGGAGGAGGACACAAATAGTTTGCCAGATATTAAAGATAGAAGGATGGTAGGAGATGAGGTCCTTAATGCGATTACTGTCACTAGAATATAGAACACTACAGCACAAACAGGCCCTTTGGCCCACAAGTTGCGTCGATCACAGCTGTACCTACCGAGTCATGTAACTCCCAATGCCATTAGATCCCATATACTCATCCAGAAGTCTTTTAAAAGACCCCAGCAAGTTCGCCTCTCCCACCACCGACGACAGCCGATTCCATTCACTCACCACCCTCTGAGTGAAAAACATACCCCTAACATCTCCTCTGTACCTGCTCCCCAGCACCTTAAACCTGTGTCCTCTTGTAGCGACCATTTCAGCCCTGGGAAATAGCCTCCGAGAATCCACCCTATCTATTCCTCTCAACATCTTATAAACCTCTTTCAGGTCACCTTTCAACCTTCGTCTCTCCAGGGAGAAGAGTCCCAGCTCCCTCAACCTATCTTCAGAAGGCATGCCTTCCAATCCAGGCAACATCCTTGTAAATCTCCTCTGCACCCTCTCAATACGTTCCACATCCTTCTACCTAGAGAGGTAGTGTTTGATCGACTAACGGGACTGAAGATAGACAAGTCCCCAGGACCGGATGGAATGCATCCCAGGGTTCTGAAAGAAATGGCAGAGGTGATAGCGGATGCCTTAGTAATTATTTATCAAAATTCACTGGACTCTGGGGAAGTGCCGGAAGATTGGAAAACGGCTAATGTTACGCCTCTGTTTAAAAAAGGTAGCAGACAAAAGGCAGGGAATTATAGGCCGGTTAGTTTAATGTCTGTAGTTGGAAAAGTGCTTGAATCCGTCATCAAAGAAGAAATAGTGAGGCATGTAGAAAAGAATGGTCTGATCGAGCAGACGCAGCATGGATTCGTTAAGGGGAAGTCGTGTTTGATGAATTTATTGGATTTCTATGAGGATGTGACTAGTGCAGTAGACAGAGGGGAGCCGGGTGGATGTGTTTTTAGATTTCCAAAAGCTGTTTGATAAGGTGCTCACACAAGGTTGCTGCGAAAGGTTAGGGTGCGTGGAGTTGCGGGTAGGGTGTTGGCATGGATAGAGGATTGGTTGTCTAAAAGGAAGCAGAGAGTTGGAATCAATGGGTGCTATTCTGGTTGGCAGTTGGTGACTAGTGGAGTGCCGCAGGGATCGGTGCTGGGGCCTCAACTGTTTACCATTTACATGGATAATCTGGAGGAGGGGGCTGAGTGTTGGGTAACGAAATTTGCTGATGACACGAAGATGAGTGGAAAAGCGCATTGCATGGAGGGTGTGGAAAGTCTGCAGAGAGATCTGGATAGGCTGAGCGAGTGGGCGAGGACCTAGCAGATGGAGTATAATGTTAGCAGGTGTGAGGTTATCCACTTTGGTAGAAATAATAGTAGGAGGGATCATTATTTAAAAGGCAAAAAGATGCGGCATGCTACGGTGCAGAGGGACCTGGGGGTCCTTGTGCATGAGTCGCAAAAACCCAGTCTGCAGATGCAGCAGGTGATCAAGAAGGCGAATGGGATGTTGGCCTTTATATCGAGAGGGATAGAATATAAAAGCAGGGAGGTCTTGCTGCAACTGTACAGGGTACTGGTGAGGCCGCAGCTGGAGTACGGTGTGCAGTTTTGGTCGCTGCACTTGCGCAAGGATATTTTGGCCTTGGAGGGAGTGCAGAGGAGGTTTACTACGCTGATACCGGAGATGAAGGGGTTAGCCTATGAGGAGAGATTGAATAGACTGGGTCTGTACTTGTTGGAGTTTAGAAGGCTGAGGGGGGATCTTGTAGAAACATATAAGATAATGAAGGGGATAGATAGGGTGGAGGTAGAGAGATTCTTCCTGCTCAGAAAGGGTAGCAGAACTAGAGGGCACAGCCTCAAAATAAACAGGGGGGTGGGGTGGGGCGGTGGTGCAGTTTAGATCGGAGTTGAGGAGGAACTTCTTCACTCAAAAGGTGGTGAATCCCTGGAATTCTCTGCCCATTGAAGTGGTGGAGGCTACCTCGCTTAATGTATTTAAGTCAGGGGTAGATAGGCTTCTGATAGACAAGGGAATTAAGGGTTATGGGGAGAAAGCGGGAAAGTGGAACTGAGCCACTTCAGATCAGCCATGATCTTATTGAATGGCAGGGCAGGCTCGAAGGGCTAGATGGCCAACTCCTGCTCCTATTTCTTATGTTCTTATGTTTACCTGCTCCCCAGCACCTTAAACCTGTGTCCTCGCGTAGCGACCATTTCAGCCCTGGGAAATAGCCTCCGAGAATCCACCCTATCTATACCTCTCAACATTTTATAAACTTCTATCAGGTCGCCTCTGAACCTTCGTCTCTCCAGGGAGAAGAGACCTAGCTCCCTCAACCTATCTTCATAAGGCATGCCTCCTAATCCAGGCAACATCCTTGTAAATCTCCTCTGCACCCTCTCAATAGCTTCCACATCCTTCCTGTAGTGAGGTGACCAGAACTGCGCACAGTACTCCAAGTGGGGTCTGACAAGGGTCTTATAAAGTTGCAGCATTACCTCCCGACTCCTAAACTCAGTCCCTCGATTAATGAAGGCTAGCACACCATACGCATCTTCCACCTGCGAGGCCGATTTAAGAGACCCAAGGCCCTTCTGCTCCTCAACACTGCAAAGAGTCCTACCCTTGATATTGTACTCCTGCATCCCATTGGACCTGCCAAAATGGACCACTACACATTTATCCATGTTGAAGTCCATCTGCCAGTTCTCCTCCCTCTCACACTGTCGACAAGCTCTATTTGTGAGCTAACTTCCTCTCTCCCAGTCACTTCACTTTGATTCCCGCCCCACCAACTATTCTAGTTTAAACTCTCCCCAGTCGTCTTAACAAACCTCCCAGCCAGGATATTGGTCCCCCTGGGATTCAAGTGCAACCCGTCCTTTTTGTACAGGTCGCACCTGCCCCAAAAGAGGGCCCAATGATCCAGAAAGCAGATTCCCTGCCCCCTGCTCCAATCCCTCAGCCATGCATTTATCCTCCACCTGTTTCCATTCCTACTCTCTCTGTCTTGTGGCACAGGCAGCAATCCCAAGATTACTATCTTTGCATTCCTTCTTCTCAACTCTCTACCTAGATTCTCTTTTTGCGATCCCTTCCCTTTTCCTACCTATGTCAGCGGTACCAGTGTGTTCCACGACCTCTGGCTCCTCTCCCTCCCACTTCAGGATATCGTGGATGCAATCAGAAACATCCTGGATCCCGGCACCAGGAAGACAAACTACCATCCGAGTTCTCAACTGCTTCCACAAAATTGCCTGTCCGACCTCCTCACCGTAGAGTCCCCTAACACTACTGCTTTCCTCCACCTACCCTTACCCTTCTGAGCTACAGGGCCGAACTCTGCATCAGAGGCACGGCCACTGCTTCCACCAGGTGGGCTGTTCCCACACACACACACACACACACACACACACACACACACACGACAGATGTCCGAGGTAGACATTTTACTCAGAGCGATTGGGGTGTGGAACGCATTGCCTGCTGTGATAGTGGAGTCAGACACTTTAGGAACTTCCAAGCGGTTTTTGGATAAGCACATGGAGCACACCAAAATGATAAGGAGTGGGATAGCTTGATCTTGGGTTCAGACATAGCTCGGCACAACATTGAGGGCCGAAGGGCCTGTACTGTGCTGTACTGTTAGAATCATAGAAATCATAAAGTGCAGAAAGAGGCAATTTGGCCTATCGAGTCTGCACCGACCACAATCGCACCCAGGCCCTACCCCCATGTCTCTACGTATTTACCCACTAATCCCTCTAACCTACACATCTCAGGACACTAGGAGTCAATTTAACATGGCCAATCAACCTAACCCACATATCTTTGGACTGTGGGAGGAAACAGGAGGGAACACATGCAAACATGAGGAGAATGTGCAAACTCCACACAGACAGTGACCGAAACCGGGTGAATTCTATGTTCTGTGTTCACCAGACTGACTCCTGGAGTGACAGGGTTGTCGTGTGGGAAGGGTTGGGTCAAATGGGCCTATATTCACTGAAATTTAGAAGATTGAGAGGGGATTTAATCAAAATGTGTAAAGTTCTATCAGGCTGAACAAACTGGATTCAGGGACATTTTTTCCTTTGGCTGGTGAATCTAGAACAAGGGGTCACAGTCTCCAGACAATGGGGTAGGTCATTTAGGACTGAGATGAGGTGAAACTTCTTCACTGAGAGAGTGGTGGACCTGTGGAATTCTGTATCACAAAGGCTGTGGAGGCCAAATCACTGAATATGTGTAAGAAAAAAGTAGATTTCTAGGTTCTAAACATGTCGAGAGTTGTGGGGAGAGCGTGGGGATATGGCATTAAAATAGAGGATCAGCCATGATCACATTGAAGGGCTGAAGGGCCTGTTTCCCGTGCTGTATTGTTCATTGAATGACAGGACAGATTTGAATGGCGAAGTGGCCTACTCCTGCTCCTATTTTCCATGTTTCCATGTTTCAAGGGGTGGCACAGCGGTTAGCATTGCTGCCTCTCAGTGCCAGGGGCCTGGTTTCAATTCCAGCCTCGGATCACTGTCCGTGTGGAGTTTGCACATTCTCCCCGTGTTTGCATGGGATTCCTCTGTGTGCTTCAGTCCACAAATGTGCAGGTTAGGTTGATTGGCCATGCTAAATTGACCCTAGTGTCAGGGGGATTAGCGGGGTAAATATGTGGGGTTATGGGAATAGGGTCTGGGTGGGATTGTGGTCAGCGCAGGCTCGATGGGCCGAATGACGATCTTCTGTGCAATAGGGATTATATGATTCTATGACCCAACCAGCCTCTGTTTGCAAAACTCCAAATCGTGTCTGACATCAGATGTGATTCTGATATTGGACATTTGCGAAATAATCTTGTGTGCTATGAATCACATTGACAACCAGTTTAATACAAAGGGCCTGTTCTTTGCAGACAGTAAGAACACATAGAGATATTACACCTGTTTCAGGCAAAGAAAATAAGTGAAAACATTAGCTAATCACTCCTCAGACAATACTTTGAGCAATCAGGGTCAAGTTGCCTGGTTTAAATGTCAAACAGTGCTTGTCAGTCACCATCAACTGGTGCATTCTCCATGACAAATCCTTCTGTTAATCAGAATCCACTTAGCAACCAATCGGCACTCTTTTCCTGTACACTATAAATTGTTGCTTTCTTCTGTTGGTATTCCTGCAAAGTGTCCTGATGAGTACAAAACCAGAAGTTTCGACCTGGCTCTCCAACAATTGTATTTATTTTTGATTAACTTGAAAGGTTGGTATTGTGTTTTCAAAAGTTTTAATTGAAAGGAAAAAGAACCTGTCTGTGTTTTTTCAGTTACATTTTAAGGGAGACAGATTATAAGCATTTGACACATAGAAATGGTGAATAGCCAGGACTCTGAGGACAAGGAATATTGATACTGGCTCTGTATCTCAGTTTTGACTTCAGTTGTCTTGAATCATTTCAAACGTTTGTCCCTTTGCCAATTTTGAATCCATATCCTGGACCTCAATTTCGGTGGTTAATTTCAAAATGTCTTTTTCTGGTCAATAAACACATCAAATTCACTACCCTAATGAATCTTCCCCATTATTTCATATAACAGTTTGATTAAGTTAGACAATCACAATCTGCCTTTAATAAATCTGTGCCGAATTACATTTATTCACCCAAGTTGCCAATTAAACTTGTTCCCAAATTTTCTCAAAATATTTCTGCGTTATAATTTTGACTGGTCTTGACTGGGTTAATTAAAGGCTTTGGTCCCACACCATGGAGTAAAGCATGGTCAAACCAGCTCGATGTCTACGAACCCAGCCCATGTTCTAGTTCCAACCCCATCTTGAGTCTTAACCCGAACAGCTCTATATCTTGGCATGGGCAAACACTGCGCAAGCTGAACTCCAACCCAGGGTCCAGTTTCAGACCCGGACCCTGCAGAAGTACAGCAGCCCACTCCAGGCCTCAGCTTGAGCTGAAAAGTCAAGTTTGATGAGTAGGTTTAGACCCCCTCAGAGCGTTTCATTCATTGACCAGAACTTCCTGTTTTGCAGAGGGGCTAAACTCTGTGTCGTGAAAACAAAGCGAAAAGCAAAACAAAGTCAGACTGTCACACAGGATTATGTTATCACACGTAAGTACAGCACCTCTCCAGGAAAACAGCTCTAATGCAACACAGCCACTCTTCCAATCTGAAGAAAGGCATGAACAAGCTCAATCCCCTGCCACATGCAGGGGAACAATGCAGCATCAGTCATAGGTAATGTCGGCAAATTCTGTTTTAGAACATAGAACACCACAGCACAAACAGGCCATTTGGCCCACAAGTTGTGCCAATCATATCCCTGCCTACCAGGCCTACCCATAACTCTCAATCCTATTAAATCCCATGTATTCGTCCAGAAGTCTCTTAAAAGACCCCAACGAGTTCGCCTCCACCACCACCGATGGCAGCCGATTCCACTCACTCACTGGTCTGAGTGAAAAACTTACCCCGACGTCTCCTCTGATGCACCTTTCATGCCAGTTCAAAGGTGCACTTGCATGCACCTTTTCCACAAAAATGCCAAACATGTTCTACACCCCTCACTGTAACATTCTGATATACGCCACACTCCGCTGTCTACCACTCTGATATACGCCACACCCCTTCCTGTAACACTCTGATATATCCCAGACCCCTCAGTGAAGAGCTCTGATATATCCCAGACTCCTCACTGTAACACTCTGATACACCCCACACCCCTCATTGAAAAACTCTGATACACCCCTCACTGTAACACTCTGATACTCCCCACACCCCTCGCTGTAACACACTGATACACCCCACACCCCTCGCTGTAACACACTGATACACCCCACACCCCTCACTGTAACACACTGATACACCCCACACCCCTCACTGTAACACTCTGATACACCCCACACCCCTCACTGTAACACACTGATACACCCCTCACTGTAACACACTGATACACCCCTCACTGTAACACACTGATACACCCCTCACTGTAACACACTGATACACCCCTCACCCCTCACTGTAACACTCTGATACTCCCCACACCCCTCGCTGTAACACTCTGATACACCCCACACCCCTCGCTGTAACACACTCTGATATACCCCACACCCCTCGCTGTAACACTCTGATACACCCCACACCCCTCGCTGTAACACTCTGATACACCCCACACCCCTCGCTGTAACACTCTGATACACCCCACACCCTTCGCTGTAACACTCTGATACACCCCACAACCCTCACTGTAACACTCTGATACACCCCACACCCCTCGCTGTAACACTCTGATACACCCCACACCCCTCGCTGTAACACACTGATACACCCCTCACTGTAACACTCTGATACACCCCACACCCCTCGCTGTAACACTCTGATACACCCCACACCCCTCGCTGTAACACTCTGATACACCCCACACCCCTCACTGTAACACTCTGATACACCCCTCACTGTAACACTCTGATACACCCCTCACTGTAACACTCTGATACACCCCACACTCCTCACTGTAACACTCTGATACACCCCTCACTGTAACACTCTGATACACCCCACACTCCTCACTGTAACACTCTGATACACCCCACACCCCTCACTGTAACACACTGATACACCCCTCACTGTAACACTCTGATACACCCCACACCCCTCACTGTAACACACTGATACACCCCTCACTGTAACACTCTGATACACCCCACACCCCTCGCTGTAACACTCTGATACACCCCTCACTGTAACACTCTGATACACCCCACACCCCTCGCTGTAACACTCTGATATACCCCACACCCCTCACTGTAACACTCTGATACACCCCTCGCTGTAACACTCTGATACACCCCACACCCCTCACTGTAACACACTGATACACCCCACACCCCTCGCTGTAACACTGTGATATTCCCCACACCCCTCGCTGTAACACTCTGATATTCCCCACACCCCTCACTGTAACACTCTGATACTCACCACACCCCTCGCTGTAGAACTTGGTTATATCCCAGATCATAAGAACATAAGAAATAGGAGCAGGAGTAGGCCATCTAGCCCTTCGAGCCTGCCCCGCCATTCAATAAGATCATGGCTGATCTGTCGTGGCTCAGTTCCACTTTCCCGCCCTCTCCCCATAACCCTTAATCCCTTCTCTTATCAAAAACCCATCAACCCGCTTCTTAAAAATATTTAGCGAGGCAGCCTCCACCACTTCAACGGGCAGAGAATTCCAGAGATTCACCACCCTTTGAGTGAAGAAGTTCCTCCTCAACTCCGTTCTAAACCGCCTCCCCTTTATCTTGAGGCTGTGCCCCCTAGTCCTACTGTCTTTTTTGAGCGGGAAGAGTCTCTCCACCTCTATCCTATCCATCCCATTCATCATCTTATACGTCTCAATGAGATCTCCCCTCATTCTTCTAAACTCTAACGAGTACAAGCCTAGTTTATTCAGCCTCTCCTCATAGCTCAATCCCCTCAACTCCGGTATCAGCCTAGTAAACCTCCTCTGCACTCCCTCCAGGGCCAAAATATCCTTGCGCAGGTGCGGCGCCCAAAACTGCACACAGTACTCCAGCTGCGGCCTCACCAATGCCCTATACAGCTGCAGCAAGACCTCCCTACTTTTATATTCAATCCCCCTCGCTATGAAGGCCAGCATCCCATTCGCCTTCCTGACCACCTGCTGCACCTGCAAGCTGGGTTTTTGCGACTCATGCACAAGGACCCCGAGGTCCCTCTGCACCGTCGCCTGCTGCAGTTTTTCGCCACGTAAGTAATAGTCCTTCCTACCATTCTTCCTACCAAAGTGGACCACCTCACACTTGCCAACATTAAATTCCATTTGCCATTTCCTGGCCCATTCGCCCAGCCTATCTAGATCCTTCTGCAGACTCTCCACACCCTCCGCACAATTTGCCGTTCCCCCAATCTTGGTGTCATCAGCAAATTTCGACACCCTGCACTCGGTTCCCTCCTCCAGATCATCCCTCACTGAAGAACTCTGATATACCGTAGACCCCTCACTGTAACATTCTGGTACACCCTACAAAACTCATTGTAACATTGGGTAAGCCATGGACTACAGGTCTCGGGAGTAGAGCCTGTCCTAGATGGGTAAGCCGTGGGGTACAGGTCTCGGGAGTGGAGCCTGTCCTTGATGCTCAGATGGGAAGGGGGTAGAAGAGTACAGGATTAGTGATTGGGAACTGCACAGTTAAGGGGACAGATAGGAGATTCTGTGGGGACAAGTGAGACTCGCGGTTGGTATGTTGCCTCCCAGGTGCCAGGGTCCGTGATGTCTCTGATCGAGTATTCGAGATCCTTAAGGGGGAGTGGAACCAGCCCCAAGTCGTTGTTCACATAGGCACCCATGACGTATGTAGGAAAAGAGATGGGGATGTAAGACAGAAATTCAGGGAGTTAGGGTGGAAGCTTAGGGCTAAAACAGAGTTGTTATCTCTGGTTTGTTACCGTGCCACAGGATAGCGAGGAGAAGAATAGAGAGAGAGAGAGAGCGTTTGAACTCGTGGCTAAAGGGATGGTGCAGGAGGGAGGGTTTCAGATACTTGGACAATTGGGGCTCATTCAGGGATAGGTGGGACCTCTACAAAAGGGATGGTTGACACCTGAACCAGGTGCCAATATCTTGGGGGGAAAATTTACCAATGCTCTTTGGGGGCTTTAAACTGATTCAGAAAGGGCGATGGGAACCTGAATTGTAGCTCCAATGTGCAGGAGGTTGAGAATAGGAAGGTCATGGATAAGGTTTCAAGGTCGCAGCAGTGTACTGGCAGGTGGGAGGGTGGTTTGAAGTGTGTATACTTTAATGCTAGGAGCTTATGAAATAAGGTCATAGAGTCATAGAGGTTTACAGCATGAAAACAGGCCCTTTGGCCCAACTTGTCCATGCTGCCTTTTTTTTAAACCCATAAGCTAATCCCAATTGCCTGCATTTGGCCCATATCCCTCTATACCCATCTTATCCATGTAACTATCTAAATGCTTTTTAAAAGACAAAATTGTACCAGCCTCTAGTACTACCTTTGGCAGCTTGTTCAGACACTCACCACCCTCTGTGTGAAATAATTGCCCTTCTGGCCACTTCTGTATCTCTCAACTTAAACCTATGCCCTCTAGTTTTTGACTCCCCTACCTTTGGGAAAAGATATTGACTACCTAGCTGATCTGTGCCCCTCATTATTTTACAGACCTCTGTAAGATCATGCCTCAGTCTCCTATGCTCCAGAGAAAAAAGGCTCCAGTCTACCCAGCCTCTCCTTATAACTCAATCCATCAAGTCCCAGTAGCATCCTATAAATCGTATCTGCACTCTTTCTAGTTTAATAATATCCTTTCTATAATAGGGTGACCAGAACTGCACACGGTATTCCAAGTGTGGCCTTATCAATGTCTTGTACAACTTCAACAAGATGTCCCAACTCCTGTATTCAACGTTTTGATTGATGAAACCAAGTTGAATTCCTTTTTCACCACTCTGTCCACCTGTGACTTCACTTTCAAGGAGCTATGAACATGTACCCTTAGATCTCGTTGTCCTGAAGCTGTTAAGTCTAACATACAGTGTAGACGGTAAATATCAATTGTATTGGGATATGTTAGAGGGGAACATGCCATATGGAGAGAAGTTGAATTTTTATCCTATATATAAATTATATTTTGGTGGAAAAAAAGTCAATGCCTCAGGGTGCAGAGGAAATTTAGTAGGATGATATCATAGGTATAGGACTTCAGTTATGTGGAGAACTGAGAATGTGAGGCTGCTCTCCTTAGAGCAAAGAAGAATAAATGGATTTTGCTAGAAATGTTCAAAATCATGAAGAGTTTTGATAGAGTAAATAAGGAAAAACTATTACAAAACTGATTAAAATGATGGTGAAGTGGATTCAGTAATAACTTCCAAAAGAATCTTGGATAAATACTTGAAGGAGTAAAAGTTGTTATGGAGAGGGCAAGGGAATGGGACCAACTGGATAGCTCTTTTAAAGAGCCAACACAGGAACAATGAGACAAATAATCTTCAGATTATGATTCTAATGTTGGCTATAACAACCATTCAGTGGAAAAACAGTTCAAGAGAATTCTGGAAATGAGACGATAAAGGCATGACAGCAGATGTTAAGGAAGTGAAAAGAGTGACTTTGATGTCTGAAAGAGGAGGAAATAGGTCACAGATATAATGAATTGAATAATATTATTTGTGAGGCCTGGCCCCTAGTTTGGAAAGTAATTCATCAGACCTGTGAAAAGGCACACTAAATTAGAAAATGAAATAAAGTTCAGAACACATGTCATGGCAACAGCAATTGATCAGGCAATTCATGAGGCTTCTTGGTGAAATTTCATTCATTCATGTCCTCACAACAAAACTATTGTCGATGATTAAGTTTTTCATCTGAATTCATGGCACATTGGTGTAGGAAACAAAGGCAAGGCAAAGCAAAAACATTCATTAGTTAAACTGGATAGAGGTGGATGAACCTCTTTGGTTGTTAAGGTTGTTAAGAAGGCATATGGTGTGTTAGCTTTTATTGGTAGAGGGATTGAATTTCAGAGACATGAAATCATGTTACAACTGTACAAAACTCTGGTGCGGCCACACTTGGAGTATTGCGTACAGTTCTGGTCGCTGCATTATAAGAAAGATGTGGAGGCATTGGAAAGGGTGCAGAGGAGGTTTACCAGGATGTTGCCTGGTACGGTGGGAAGGTCTTATGAGGAAAGGCTGAGGGACTTGAGGTTATTTTCATTGGAGAGAAGAAGGTTACGAGGTGACCTGATTGAAGCATACAAGATGATCAAAGGAATAGATAGGGTGGACAGTGAGAGCCTTTTATCTCGGGTGGTGATGGCTAACACAAGGGGACATAGCTTTAAATTAAGGGGTGATAATTATAGGACGGATGTCAGAGGTAGGTTCTTGACTCAGAGGGTAGTAAGGTCATGGAATGCCTTGCCTGCAGCAGTTGTGGACTCGCCAACTTTAAGGGCATTCAAATGGTCAGTGGATAGGCATATGGATAACATTGGAATAGTTTAGGTTAGAGGGTCATTAGATTGGTTCCACTGGTCGGCGCAACATCAAGGGCTGAAGGGCCTGTACTGCGCTGTAATGTTCTATGAATTTGAAGCATGGGTTGGTACCTGGGGCTTTGATGTTGTGGCCATTTCAGAGACATGGGTAGAGCAGGGACAGGAATGGTTGTTGCAGCTTCCGGGGTTCAGATGTTTCAGTCAGAGCAGAGAAGGTGGTAGAAGAGGAGGAGGCGTGGCATTGTTAGTCAAGGACGGTATTACGGTGGCATAAAGGATATTTGATGTGGACTTGTGTATTGAGGTAGTATGGGCTGAGATTAGAAACAGGAAAGGAGAGGTCACCCTGATGGGAGTTTTTTATGGGCCTCCAAAAAGTTCCAGAGATGTAGAGGAAAGGATTGCAAAGATGATCCTGGATAGGAGCAAAAGTGACAGGGTAGTTGTTATGGGGGACTTCAACTTTACAAATATCGATTGGAAAAGCTATAGTTCGAGTACGTTAGCGGGGGCAGTTTTTGTCCAAAGTGTGCAGGAAGGTTTCATGACACAGTATGTAGATAGGCCAACAAGACGTGAGGCCACATTGGATTTGGTACTGGGTAATGAACCAAACCAGGTGTTAGACTTGGAGGTAGGTGAGCACTTTGGTGATAGTGACCACAATTCGGTTACGTTTACCTTAGTGATGGAAAGGGATAGGCATATACTGAAGGGCAGAAGTTATAGCTGGGGGAAAGGTAATTATGAGGCTATTAGCGAGATTTAGGATACATAGGTTGTAGAAGGAAACTGCAGGGGCTGGGAACATCTTAAATGTGGAGCTTATTCAAGGAGCAGCTACTGCAAGTCCTTGATAAGTATGTATCTGTCAGGCAGGGAGGAAGAGGTCGAGTGAGGGAACCGTGGTGTACTAAGGAAATTGAATCTCTGGTGGAGGAAGAAGGAGACTTATGTAAAGATGAGACGTGAAGGCTCAGTTAGGGCACTGGAGAGTTACAAATTAGCCAGGAAGGAGCTAAAGAGAGAGTTTAGAAGAGGACATGAGAGACTTTGGCAGGTAGGATCAAGGAGAACCTTAAAGCTTTCTATAGGTATGTCAGGAATAAAAGATTGATTAGGGCAAGATTAGGGCCAGTCAGGGACAGTAGTGGGAAGTTGCGCGTGGAGCCTGAAGAGATAGGAGAGGCTCTAAATGAATATTTTTTTGTCAGTATTCACACAGGAAAAAGTCAATGTAGTCGAGGAGAATACTGAGATACAGGCTTTTAGACTAGACGGGATTGAGGTACATAAGGAGGAGGGGTTAGCAATTCTTGAGAGTATGAAAATAGATAAGTCCCCTGGGCCGGATGAGATTTATCCTAGGATTCTTTAGGAGGCTAGGGAGGAGGTTGCAGAGCCTTTGAAACGTAAGAAAAACGAGCAGGAGTAGGCCATCTAGCCCTTCGAGCCTGCCCCGCCACTCAATAAGATCATGGCTGATCTGAAGTGGATCAGTTCCACTTTCCCGCTTTCTCCCCATAACCCTTAATTCCCTTGTCTATCAGAAATGTTAATCTGTTTGGCTTTGATCTTTATGTCATCATTGGCTACAGGTATAGAGCCGGAAAACTGGAGGATAGCAAATATTGTCCCCTTGTTCAAGAAGGGGAGTAGAGACCATCCTGGGAATTATAGACCGGTGAGCCTTACTTCTGTTGTGGGCAAAGTTTTGGAAAGGATTATAAGAGATAGTTTTTGTAATCATCTAGAGAGAAATAATTTGATTAGGGATAATCAACACGGTTTTGTGAAGGGTAGGTCGTGCCTCACAAACCTTATTGAGTTCTTTGAGAAGGTGACCAAAGAGGTGGATAAGGGTAAAGCAGTTGACGTGGTGTATATGGATTTTAGCAAAGCGTTTGATAAGGTTCCCCATGGTAGGCTACTGCAGAAAGTATGGATGCATGGGATTGAGGGTGATTTAGCAGTTTGGATCAGGAATTGGCTAGCTGATACGAGTACACTATTAAGGGCAGAAGTCTGAGTAGTGTTGAGGAGCAGAAGGATCTTGGGGTCCGGGTCCACAGGACTCTTAAATCGGCCTCGCAGGTGGAGGAGGTGGTCAAGAAGGCGTATGGTGTACTGGCCTTCATTAATCGAGGGATTGAGTTTAGGAGTCGGGAGGTAATGCTGGAACTTTATAAGACCCTTGTCAGGCCTCATTTGGAGTATTGTGCGCAGTTCTGGTCGCCTCACTATAGGAAAGATGTAGAAGCTATTGAAAGGGTGCAGAGGAGATTTACAAGGATGTTGCCTGGACTGGGAGGCATGCCTTATGAAGTTAGGTTGAGGGAGCTGGGACTCTTTTCCCTGGAGAGACGAAGGTTGAGAGGCGACCTGATAGAAGTTTACAAAATGTTGAGAGGAATAGATAGGGTGGACTCTCAGAGGCTATTTCCCCGGTTTGAAATGGTCGCTACGAGAGGACACAGATTTAAGGTGCGGGGAGGGAGGTTCAGAAGTGATGTTAGGGGTAAGTTTTTCACTCAGAGGGTGGTGAGTGAATGGAATCGGCTGCCGTCAGTGGTGGTGGAGGCGAACTCGCTGGGGTCTTTTAAAAGACTTCTGGATGAGTATATGGGGTTTAATGAGATTGAGGGTTATAGATAGGTCTGTAGGTTGGTAGGTGATGTGGTCGGCGCAACTTGTGGGCCGAAGGGCCTGTTTGTGCTGTAGTGTTCTATGTTCTATGTTCTATGATAGAAGACAGAGGGTGGTGGTTGATGGGAAATATTCAACCTGGAGTTCAGTTACAAGTGGTGTACCTCAGGGATTTGTTTTGGGGCCACTGCTGTCATTTTTATAAATGACCTAGATGAGGGTGTAGAAGGATGGGTTAGTAAATTTGCTGACGACACCAAAGTCGGAGGAGTTGTAGACAGTGAGGATGGATGTTACAGTTTGCAGAGGGACATCGATAAGCTGCAGAGCTGGGCTGAGAGGCGGCAAATGGAGTTTAATGCAGAAAAGTGTGAGGTGATTCACTTTGGAAAGAGTAACAGGATTACAGAATATAGGGCTAATGGAAGGACTCTTGGTAGTGTTGACGAGCAGAGAGATCTCTGTGTACGTGTGCATAGATCCCTGAAAGTAGGCACCCAGGTTGATAAGGTTGTTAAGAAGGCGTACGGTGTGTTAGCTTTTATTGGTAGAGGGATTGAATTTCAGAGCCGAGAGATCATGTTGCAATTGTACAAAACTCTGATGCGGCCGCACTTGGAGTATTGCGTACAGTTCTGGTCGCTGCATTATAAGAAAGATGTGGAGGCATTGGAAAGGGTGTGGAGGAGATTTACCAGGATGTTGCCTGGTATGGTGGGAAGGTCTTATGAGGAAAGGCTGAGGGACTTGAGGTTGTTTTCATTAGAGAGAAGAAGGTTAAGAGGTGACCTAATTGAGGCATACAAGATGATCAGAGGATTAGATAGGGTGGGCAGTGAAAGCCTTTTTCCTCGGATGGTGATGGCTAATACGAGGGGAAGTAGCTTTAAATTGAGGGGTGGTAATTATAGGATGGATGTCAGAGGTGGGTTCTTTACTCAGAGGGTAGTAAGGTCATGGAATGCCCTGCCTGCAGCAGTTGTGGACTCGCCAACTTTAAGGGCATTCAAATGGTCAGTGGATAGGCATATGGATAACATTGGAATAGTTTAGGTTAGAGGGTCATTAGATTGGTTCCACTGGTCGGCGCAACTTCGAGGGCTGAAGGGCCTGTACTGTGCTGGAATGTTCTGTGTTCTAGTTCTGGACTCCCCTACTGTTAGAACATAGAACATAGAACACTACAGCACAAACAGGCCCTTCGGCCCACAAGTTGCGCCGACCACATCACCTACCAACCTACAGGCCTATCTATAACCCTCAATCTCATTAAACCCCATATACTCATCCAGAAGTCTTTTAAAAGACCCCAGCGAGTTCGCCTCCACCACCACATGTTGGGAACATGTTTTCTGAATCTACTCTGTCTAACCATGTTAGAATTTTTTTAAGTTTCTATGAGATTCCCTCTCACTCTTCTAAACTCCAGAGAATATAATTCTAGCCGACTTAATCTCTCCTCATACACCCAACACCCCTCACTGTAACACTCTGATGTACCCCACATCCCTCAGTAATATTCTAATATACCCCACACCCCTCACTGTAATACTGTCATATACCCCACACCCCTCACTGTAACATTCTGATATACCCCACACCCTTCAATAATATTCTAATACACCCCACACCCCTCACTGTAACATTCTGATATACCCCAGACCTCTCACTGTAATACTGTGATAAATCCCACACACCTCAATCTGACACTCTGATGTACCCTGTGGCCCTCAATATAATATACTGATGTTCCCCATACCCCAGGTGCCTGAAAATATTAGGGTTAGTGTGAATAGTACAATTATCATTTAATAAATTGTTTGCTTTGTTTGTTCTCAGCTCATGCGTTGCCCATGTTCCGGGAGCCCAGGCAGAAGAGTACCAGGAAACAGTTGGAGAAAGATCGTCTTGACCCTGTTAAATCTCACAAACCAGAACCCCCTGTATCTGGACCAGGTATCGTCCTCTTCGTATCTGTCTCATGACAGCAAGCTACATCCAATATCAATTGTGTTAACTAAGGAGTATTGCAGGACCTGGGAGCTACTGGGTAAACTTAAGTTTGACTGTTACCTTGGAGGGTTTAAGTCAATTGCATCAAGGTTCCTGGGGATAAAAGGGCAATAATTCGGGATGGGTTTTGGGAATATGATGTGCCTTTGACCTGCCGACCTTGCCTTTCTTACAGGACGTGGTGGACGTGTTGGGACTCATGGTGGGACACTATCATCATTTATTGTGAAGAACATAGCTCTGGATAAAACAGACGATAGCAACCCGCGTGAAGCTATCTTACGTCATGCAAAAGAAGCCGAACAGAACCCATACTGGGTGGCACCAGCCTATGTGAAGTGAGTCTGATTAGTGAAAAATCAGAGTCTCAGATTGGCGGGAGCTCAGGTTTGAGGTTCATAAGGAAAGAGAAGCAATTGAGCCATCTTACTCTTTTGTACTTTCCATCTAAAGTAGTGGTGGGAGACAGAGGGTGGCGATAGATGTCTGCTTTAGTGACTGGAGGCCAGTGACCAGCGGTGTACCACTGGGATCTGTGCTGGGCCACTTATTGTTCGTCATTTGTATAAATGACGTAGATGACTATGTAGGATCAGTCAGCTTGCTGATGAAACAAAGATTGGCTGGCTGGTTAACAGTGAGATTGAATGTCTTAGGTTACAAGAAGATATGGAAAAGATGGTCAAATGTGCAGATAAGTGGCAGATGGAATTTAACCCTGAAAAGTGTGAGATGATGCACTTTGGAAGGAGTAATTTGACAAGGAAATATATTGTGAAAGGTCTGACACTGGGAAATTCTGAAGAACAAAGGGGCCTTGATGTGTTTGCCCATACATCTCTGAAGATGGAAAGTCAGGTTAATATGGTGGTGAAAAAGGCATATGGCACACTCACTTTTATCAATCAGGGTATAGATTACAAAAGCAGAGGGGTCATGATGGAGTTGTATAGAACTTTAGTGAGGCCATAGCTGGAGTACTGTGTGCAGTTCTGGTCACCACATTATAGGAAGGATGTGAACACACTGGAGGGGTTGCAGAGAAGATTCACCAGGATGCTGCGTGGGATGGAACATTTAAATTACGAAGAGAGCTTGTAGGCTTGGATTGTTTTCGTTGGAGCAGAGAAGACTGAGAGGCGACCTGATTGAGGTGCTCAAGATTATGAGGAGCGTGGACAGGGTGGATAAGGAGCAGCTGTTCCCCTTAGTTGAAGGGTCAGTTATGAGGGGACACAAGTAAGGGGTGGAAGGTTAGAACATAGAACACCACAGCACAAACAGGCCCTACAGCCCACAAGTTGCACCGATCACATCTATACCTAACAAGCCATAGAACTATCTGTAACCCCCAATCCCATTAAATCCCATATACTCATCCAGAAGTCTTTTAAAAGACCCCAGCGAATTCGCCTCCACCACCACTGACGGCAGCCGATTCCATTCACTCACCACCCTCTGAGTGAAAAACTTACCCCTGACATCTCCTCTGTACTTTCCTCCCCGCACCTTAAACCTGTGTCCTCTCGTAGCGACCATTTCAACCCGGGGAAATAGCCTCTGAGAATCCACCCTATCTATTCCTCTCAACATCTTATAAACCTCTATCAGGTCGCCTCTCAACCTTCATCTCTCCAGGGAGAGGAGACCTAGTTCCCTCAACCTATCTTCATAAGGCATGCCTCCCAATCCAGGCAACATCCTTGTAAATCTCCTCTGCACCCTCTCAATAGCTTCCATGTCCTTCCTGTAGTGAGGCGACCAGAACTGCGCACAGTACTCCAAGTGGGGTCAGACAAGGTTCTTATAAAGTTGCAGCATTACCTCCTGACTCCTAAACAAGGTTTTGGAGGGATTTGAGGAAAAACTTTTTGACTCAGTGATGACAGCCTGGAACGTGCTGCCTGGGAAGGTGGTGAGGCAGGATGCCCCACATCATTTAAAAAATACCTGGATGAGTGCTTGGCATGCCATAACATTCAAGGCAATGGGCCAAGAACTGGCAGGTGGGATGAGATGGGCAGGTCAGGGCATTTAATGCGTTGACGCAGACTTGATGGGCTGAAGGGCCTCTTCTGCACGGCAGTATTCTGTGATTCTCTGATCTCAGTAAAAGTCTCACAACACCAGGTTAAAGTCCATCAGGTTTATTTCGTCGTAAACGCCACTAGCTTTCGGAACGCTGTTCTTCTTCAGGTGATTGGAGATTTCTGATCGCAAACAGGGCATATAAAGGCGCACACAGTTTACAGAATACTGATTAGAATGTGAGCCTTTGCAGCTAACCTACTATTCAAGTCTTAAAGGTGCAGACAATGTGTGTGGAAATAGCATTAAGCATAGGTTAAAGAGATGTGTATTGTCTCCAGACAAGACAGTAAGTGAGATTTTGCAAGTTCAGGCAAGTCATGGGGGTTACAGATAGTGTGACATGAACCCAAGATCCCGGTTGAGGCCATCCTCGTGTGTGGAACTTGGCCATCAGTTTCTGCTCAGCGACCGTGCGCTGTCATACGTCGTGAAGGCTGCCTTGGAGAACGCTTACCCAAAGATCAATGCCCGTGACCGCTGAAGTGTTCGCCAACAGGACGGGAACAGTCTTCCCTGGTTATTGTCGAGCGGTGTTCATTCATCTGTTGTTGTAGCGTCTGCATGGTCTCCCCAGTGTACCATGCCTCGGGACATCCTTTCCTGCAGTGTATCAGGTAGACAATGTTGGCCAAGTTGCAAGAGTATGTGCCGTGTACCTGGTGGATGGTGTTCCCACGTGAGATGATGGCATCCATGTTGATGATCCAACATGTCTTGCAGAGGTTGCTGTGGCAGGGTTGTCTAGTGTTGTGGTCACTGTTCTCCTGAAGACTGTGTAGTTTGCTGCGGACAATGGTCTGTTTGAGGTTGTGCGTTTATTTGAAGGCGAGAAGTGGGGGTATGAGGATGGCCTTGGTGAGATGTTCGTCTTCATCAATGACATGTTGAAGACTCCGGAGAAGATATCATCACTTCCCCAGAGCGGAGAAGCTGTGAACGATGAAGGGTACTCTGTCCACAGTGTCCCATGTTTGTCTTCTGAGGAGGTCAATGTGGTTTTTGGCTGTGGCATGTCGGAACTGTCGATCGATGAGTCGAGTGCCATATCCTGTTCTTATGAGGGCATCTTTCAGCATCTGGAAGTGTCTGTCACGATCCTCCTCATCTGAGCAAATCCTGTGTATACGGAGGGCTTGTCCATAGGGAATGGCTTCTTTAACATGTTTAGGGTGGAAGCTGGAGAAGTGGAGCATTGTGAGATTGTCTGTGGGCTTGCGGTACAGTGAGGTGCTGAGGTGACCGTCCATAATAGAGATGTGTGTGTCCAAGAATGCAACTGATTCTGGAGAATGGTCTAGGTGAGTCTGATGGTGGGATGGAACTGGTTGATGTCATCATATAGTTGTTTCAGTGATTGTTTACCATGAGTCCAAAGGAAGAAAATGTCATCAATGTATCTAGTGTATAGCATCGGTTGAAGGTCCTGTGTGGTGAAGAAGTCTTGTTAGAGCCTGTGCGTGAAGGTGTTGGCATTTTGAGGTGCGAATTTGGTCTCCACGGCTGTTCCGTGTGTTTGGATGAAAAACTGGTTGTTGAAGGTGAAGACATTGTAGTCCAGGATGAAGCGGATGAGTTGTAAAATTGCATCTGGAAACTGGCAGTTGTCGGTGTTGAGTACTGAGGCAGTTGCAGCAATGTCATCGTCATGGGGGATGTTGGTGTAGAGTGCCGAGATATCCATTGTGATGAGGAGTGCTCCTGGTTCAACTGCTCCATGTGTGCTGAGTTTCTGTAGGAAGTCCATAGTGTCATGACAAAAGCTGGGCGTTCTTTGTACAATGGGTTTCAGGATGCCCTCGACGTAGCCAGAGAGGTTCTCACAGAGTCCCGTTCCCGATACAATGGGACGGCCGGGTGTGTTTGCATTGTGTATCTTTGGGACGCAGTACAGATCCCCAACGTGGGGAGTATGTGGGATGAGAGCACAGAGGGTGCTCTGAAGGTCTGGATCAAAGGTCTTGATCAGAGTGTTGAGTTGACGGGTGTGTTCTTTGGTTGGATCTCTGGGTAACTGCGGGAGTGTTTCCCGTTGTTCAGTTGTTGGTACACCTCTTTGCAGTAATCCGTAGCAAACTATCCAGTCTTCAGGAGAACAGTGACCACAACACCACACAACCCTGCCACAGCAACCTCTGCAAGACATGCCGAATCATCGACACCGATGCCATCATCTCACATGAGAACACCATCCTCCAGGTACTCAGCACATACTCCTGCAACTCAGCCAATGTTGTCTACCTGATAAACTGCAGGAAAGGATGTCCCAAGGCATGGTACGTTGGGGAGACCATGCAGACGCTATGATAACGGATGAATGAACACCGCTCGACAATAACCAGGCAAGACTGTTCCATTCTTGTTGGCGAACACTTCAGTGGTCATGGGCATTTAGCCTCTGATCTTTGGGTAAACATTCTCCAAGACAGCCTTCACAACACACGACAGCGCAGAGTCGCTGAGCAGAAACTGATTGCCAAGTTCCGCCCACGAGGACAGTCTCAACCAGGATCTTGAGATCATGTCACACTATCTGTAACCCCCATGACTTGCCTGAACTTGCAACATCTCACTTACTGTCCTTTCCGGAGACAATACACATCTCTTTAACCTGTGCTTAATACTATCTCCACTCACATTGTCTGCATCTTTAAGACTTGAATAGCAGATTAGCTGCAAAGACTCACATTCTAATCAGTATTCTGTAAACTGTGCGTGCCTTTACATGGCCTGTTTGCGATCAGAACTCTCCCCTCACATGACGAAGAACAGCGTTCCGAAAGCTAGTGGCGTTTACTACGAAATAAACCTGATGGACTTTAACCTGGTGTTGTGAGACTTCTTGCTGTGTTTACCCCAGTCCAACGCCGGCATCTCCACATCATTCTCTGATCTCCCATGAAATAAACTTCAAAAGGCCTGAATACCTTTACCTCTCACACACAATGCCCCATTATTAATAGTCGTTTGATAGTACGGGACTTGACTATGACTGAAAAAGAGAGATGCTTTCAAAGCTTTTTGTCTTGCATTCATAGCATAGGCTTACAAAAATACTAACTGTAAAAAGAATAACAATTTATACTACACGGAACCTCCTGTTAAGCATGACAGCAACTGTTCAGAAGCAAGTTACAAAAAAGCTTGTTGGACTTGTGTAAGAATAACGAGCTATCGGGTGGTATATATTACAGGATTTACTTTCACAGCTCACTGTGTCCGCATATGTATGAGGTGTTCAAAACATAGAAAAATAATGTCCTTTTATTTTTTGTCTTATCTAACCATAGCTGGTTCTACATGGTATGAATTAACCAAATAATTAGGTGAGTTATTATAACTGGGTTTGAGCAGGTTTTCCACAAAGAACATGGAGGATTCCATAATCTCACTGAAGCCCACTACAGGACTTTCAATGCTGCATCAATATGCTTGTTTGACATTGCTAAC
Source organism: Carcharhinus amblyrhynchos (assembly GCF_965287045.1). Classification (NCBI taxonomy): domain Eukaryota; kingdom Metazoa; phylum Chordata; class Chondrichthyes; order Carcharhiniformes; family Carcharhinidae; genus Carcharhinus; species Carcharhinus amblyrhynchos. The sequence goes on along the minus strand of NW_027650005.1, from coordinate 13,437 downwards.
CTATTCACCTATGTACGGGTCAAGGAACTCATAGAAAATAGAACCATAGAAAACTACAGCTCAGAAACAGGCCCTTTGGCCCTTCTTGTCCGTGCCCAACCATTTTTTGCCTAGTCTCACTGACCTGCACTTGGACCATATCCCTCCACACCCCTCTCATCCATGTACCCGTCCATGTTTTTCTTAAAAGTTAAAAGTGACCCCGCATTTACCACTTTATCGGGCAGCTCATTTTCAATTCCATTTGCCATTTTTCTAGTTGGTCCAAATCCCTCTGCAAGCTTTGAAATCCTTCCTCACAATCCACACCTCCAATCTTTGTATCATCAAATTTGCTGATCCAATTTACCACATTATCATCCAGATCATTGATGTAGATGACAAACAACAATGGACCCAATACCGATCCCTGTGGCACCCCACTCATCACAGTCCCCCATTCAGGGAAGCAATCCTCCACAACCACTCTCTGGCTTCTTCCATTCAGCCAGTGTCTAATCCAATTTACTTACCTCCCCATGTATACCTAGCGACTGAACCTTCCTAACTAACCTCGCATGAGGGACCTTGTCAAAGGCCTTGCTGAAATCCAGGTAGATAACATCCACCGCCTTCCCTTCATCCACTTTCCTGGTAACCTTCTAGAAGATTGGTCAAACACGACCTACCACGCACAAAGCTATGTTGACTCTCCCGAATAAGTCCTTGTCTACCTAAATATTTGTTGATCCTATCCCTTATCACACCTCCCAATAACTTGCCCACCACTGACGTCAAACTTACTGGCCTGTAATTTCCTGTATTTTTTTTTTGGAACCATTTTTTAAACAACAGAACAACATGAGCCACCCTCCAATCATCCGGCATCTCCCCCGTGCATACTGACATTTTAAATATGTCTGCCAGGGCTTTTGGAAGGTCTAATACAGATAGGAAATACACAGTAAATGGCAGAATCCTTAAGAGTATTGATAGGCGAAGGGATCTGGGTGTACAGGTACACAGGTCACTGAAAGTGGCAATGCAGATGGAGAAGGTAGTCAAGAAGGCATACGGCATGCTTGCTTTCATCAGCCGGGGTATTGACTTTAAAAACTGGCAAGTCATTTTGCAGCTTTATGGAACTTGAGATTGCACTTAGAATGTAGTGTTCAATTCTCATTGCCACATTACCAGTAGGATGTGGAGGCTTTGGAGAGGGTAGAGAAAACATTTACCATATGTTGCCTGGTATGGAGGGCATTAGCTATGATGAGAGGTTGGGGAAACTTGGTTTGTTCTCACTGGAGCGACGGAGGTTGAAGGGAGACCTGATAGAAATCTACAAGTTTGTGAGAGGCATGGACGGAGTGGATAGTCAGAAGCTTTTTTCCAGGGTGGAAGAGTCAATTACTAGGGGCCGTAGGTTTAAGATGCGAGGGGCAAGGTTTAAAGGAGATGTACGAGGCAGATCTTTTACACAGAGAGTAGTGGGTGCCTGGAACTCGTTGCCGGGGGCGGTAGTGGAAGCGGATACAGTAGTGACTTTTAAGGGGTGTCTTGACAAGTACATGAATAGGATGGGAATAGAGGGATATGGTTCCTGGAAGGGTAGAGGGTTTTGGTTAAGTCGGGCAGCATGGTCGGTACAGGTTTGGAGGGCTGAAGGGCCTGTTCCTGTGCTGTAATTTTCTTTGATCTTTGTATGGTCAAATTGCCATGGGATCCCGCTGTAAAGAAATCGAGAGCTTTGTGGATAAGGCGGGGAAATGGAGTTGAAGATTATCATTATCAGATCAGTTATGAGCTCATTGAATGGTGGAGCATATATATATAAAAAGGAAGAGGCTGTACTGTGTGCAGTTTTGGGCGCCGCACCTGCGCAAAGATATTTTGGCCTTGGAGGGAGTGCAGAGGAGGTTTACTAGACTGATTCCGGAGTTGAGGGGGTTGAGCTATGAGGAGAGGCTGAATAAACTGGGCTTGTACTCGTTAGAGTTTAGAAGAATGAGGGGAGATCTCATTGAGACGTATAAGATGATGAATGGGATGGATAGGATAGAGGTGGAGAGACTCTTCCCGCTCAAAAAAGACAGTAGGACTAGGGGGCACAGCCTCAAGATAAAAGGGGGGCGGTTTAGAACGGAGTTGAGGAGGAACTTCTTCACTCAAAGGGTGGTGAATCTCTGGAATTCTCTGCCCGTTGAAGTGGTGGAGGCTGCCTCACTAAATATTTTTAAGACGTGGGTTGATGGGTTTTTGATAAGAGAGGGGATTAAGGGTTATGGGGAGAAAGCGGGAAAGTGGAACTGAGCAGTGACAGATCAGCCATGATCTTATTGAATGGCGGGGCAGGCTCGAAGGGCTAGATGGCCTACTCCTGCTCCTATTTCTTATGTTCTTATGAGCAGACTCAGCTGGCCAAATAGCCTACTTCTGCTCCCAAGTCTTATGGGGTTACTCTTAGGAAGACGGGACTATCGAATGAGGAGTGAGTGAATTTCTTGAGGAAGTAACAAAGAGGATTGATGAGATTAAAGCCTATGATAAGGTCCCACGTGGCAGAAGAGTTACAAAAACAGTATCTGCATGGCACATATTGCTGTCACTTTGCATCGGTGGTGGATGGGGTACGCAGTGTTTAAATGCTGGTCCAGTTCTGTTTCTGGTCAGTGAAGATTGTATACATTTCCCCTAATTGTAAAACCTAAAATACAGGAACAGATTCAATAGGGTCTTTTAAGATACTTTTGGATAAGTACATGGTACTTAGTAAGATAGAGGGTTATAGGTATGCCTGGTAGGTAGAGACATGTTCGACACAACTTGTGGGCTGAAGGGCCTGTTTGTGCTGTAGTTTTTCTATGTTTCTATGAGTCTCAGGATAAGGACCAATTATTTCAGACTGAGATGAGAAATGCCCTCACCTAGAGGGTTTTGAATCTTTGGAATTCCCTGCAGTGGATTTCATTATTTTATATTACAAAGATCCTTGGTTCCTGAGGAATCAAGGGTTATGGGGTGTATGCAATAAGGTAGTTTTTGAGTCAAAGATCAGCCACAATCATATTGAATGGTGGAACATGCTCAAGAAGAAAATTGTCTCGTATGGCTCCTTTTATTGATGTCAGGGGTAGGTTTTTCACTCAGAGGGTGGTGAGTGAGTGGAATCGGCTGCCATCGGTGGTGGTAGAGGCGAACTCACTGGCATCTTTTAAGAGACTACTGGATGAGTACATGGGATTTAATGGGATTGAGGGTTATAAATAGGCCTGGTAGATATGGATACGATCGGCGCAACCTGTGGGCCAAAGGGCCTGTTTGTGCTGTAGTGTTTTATGTTGTGTTCAGTTTCAAGCATTTTTTCTGGCAGAATGTTCTGGACCTCTAGTGTTCTGACTTATTTTACCATATGCACCGCTGTTGCCTTCTCACCCTCTGTGTCCCGCTTGTTTTCTGTGACTCCCATAATCCTTTGCCAACCCACCTACCTCTGAAAATGGCCTTCACTTTCTCACTTTTGATTTCAGGACCCAGCCACATGCAGTGTTTGCAACAGCAGAGTTGGAGGAAGAGGTGGAGGATGATGAGCCCGAATGGAAGAAACGCAGACTTTGAGCAGCATATGGATCATGGATTGTTGATCAGCTTTAGGGCCTGTGGCCGTGCGCTGGTTTCTTATCTCCTTTACATGTTTCTGTGGTTGGATGAGCAGAGGAACTAGTTGGGGGTAAGGATTGGGAGGGGTTAATTGAGAGGGGTGGGTAGGAAAGGGGCAGATGAGAGAATTAATGTTTGTGAAGGAATGAGTATGGGATTATGGGGCAGGATGGAGAACTGGGAGGCAAGTGGGAGAGAGATGACTTGGTCTATTTTTTGACAGCTGATGTCTTGCCGTGAAATTTTATTTCTTACGCCTGGTATTTTATTCCCTGTCTTGTGTGAATAAAATCTAATGAAAGATGTTTCGGCTATTAGTTTACTGATTTTTTTTTTTTATTATTCATTCATGGGACATGGTGTTACTGGCTGGCCAGCATTTATTGCCATCCCTCGTTGCCCTTGAATTGAGTGCTTGCCAGGCTATTTTCATAGAATTCTATTTCTCTGGTTCTGTGAATTCAAATTGCACCACCTGCCATGGTAGAATTTCTCCTTGTGTAACGATCAGTTAAGGTCCACCTCCCAAATCATTTACTCCAATAATCTCAATGCTTTCTTGTCTAATTTAATCAAAAACTCAGGTTTAGAAAGTCAAGGTCTGTTTCTGAAGATAAATAGGCAGCTGAGATCAAAGAAGGCCACTCAACCTTACTACTGTGTCAAATATCAAGTTCACGTCTTTGTTAAAATGATGTCAAAGAATTGATTGGAATATGTTAGTGCTCAGTCACCAACAAATTTTACAACCTGGTGATGTGAGTGAGAGGATGAAAATAAGAGAGTAACAAAGGAAAGATTAGGGCCCATAAAAGGAAACAAAAACCTGTGTGGAGATAAGATGTGGGTTTTTGATGAATACTTTGTGTATGTCTTCAAAAAAAGAGGGGGACCACACAGACATTGTAGACAAGGAGGAGGAATATGAAGTATTGGATATTATAAACATAGGGAGAAGGGAAGTATTAATTGGATTAGTATCCTTGAACAAAAAACAGAAAATGCTGCAGGTTTGACAGCATCTGTGGAGAGAGAATAGAGCCAGCATTTCGTGTCAGGATGATCCTTCATCAGAGCTCTGAAGGGTCCTCTATTCTCTCTCCACAGATGCTGTCAGACTGACTGAGCTTTTTGAGCATTTTCTGTTTTTGTTTTCAGAATCCACAGTACCTTGTCTTTACCTTGAAATTGATACATCATGAAGGCAGGATGAAATTAATCCCAGACTGTTAAAAGAAATAAGGGAAGAAATTGCAGAGGTTCTGACCATAACTTCCAATCCTCTCAATGTGGGTGTGGTGCTGGAGGATTGGAGGTCTGCTCATGTTGTACCTTTGTTTAAAAAAAGAGCGAGGAACAGACTGACAGTTGGTCTAACCTCAGCTGTGGGCAAACTATTGGAATCAATACTGAGGGACTGGATAAAATGTCACTTAGGCAGGTTTTATCAAGGACAGTCAGCATGGGTTTGTTACAGTAAGGCTGTTTCTGATTCATGTGTATTTTTTGGTTAAGGACCGAAGGGGGCTGGTGAGCGTAGTGTAGTTCATGATTCATAAAGAATCATAGAGTCCCTACAGTGCAGAAGGAGCCCATTCAGCCCCTAAGTCTGCACTGACTCTTTGATGGAATATCTTTCCCAGGCCCCTTCACCGCCCTATTCCTGGATCTTCATGTAATTACCATGGCCAATACTCCTAACCTGTACATCTTTGGACTGTGGGAGGAAACACCTTTTGCTTACCTGTGCCAAAATCAAATGTAACACTTAGGATCTAAGCTAACTTCACAAAAAACCTTAGCGTTTCTGGCCTGGGTTTTAACACGACATATTTTCTCAAATTCATGTGTGTTCAGGGTCATCCAGAAGGGTCACTTTATCCCTGTCCTCTTTCTTGTTAACTGGCCTTAGTTCCTCTGTCAGGCAGTCCAACTCCACCTTTGTTGCAAAATGGTACGCTCAAAATTCTTTCCAGGGTCTCCAATTTTTAGATTTGCTTCTTTTAATGCATCTCTGGCACTGACTTGTGGATTTTCAATTATGACACAATCCTTAATTCTGAAACTGTTAGAAAGCCTTTGTACATTTTCCTCTCTCTCCCAGGAGACTATCTTGAGGAAGTAAATTGGATAATCTCAAACTGTGAAAGATATGTTAAAGACAAAGAACAATACAGCACAGGACCAAGCCCTTCGGCCCTCCAAGCCTGCACTGATCATGTGTTCCTAACTTGACCATCCGTTTATATCCCTTTATTTCCAGTCTGTTCATGTGGCTATCTAGATAAGTCTTGCATGATCCTAGTGTGTCTACCTCAACCACCTTGCTTCATAGTGCATTCCAGGCCCCACCATCCTCTGTGTAAAACACATCCCCTGAATGTCTGTATTGAACCTTGCCCCCCCTTACCTTGAACTTGTGACCCCCTCGTATTTGTTATTTCTAACCTGGGAAAAAGCTTGGTCACTGTTCACCAACTGTTCACTCTATCTATGCCCTTCATAATTTCGTAAACTTCTATTAGGTCGCCCCTCAACCTCCTCCTTTCTAGGGAGAACAACCCTAGTTTACTCAATCTCACCTCATAGCTGAGACTCTCCATACCAGGCAGCATCCTGGTAAACTTTTTCTGCATTCTCTCCAAAGCCTCTATTTCCTTCTGATAGTGTGGCAACTAGAACCGGACGCAGTATTCCAAACGTGGCCTAACCAACGTTCTATATAACTGCAACATCATATGCCAACTTTTATACTCTATGCCCTGTCCAATAAAGGCAAGGGTGCCATATGCCGCCTTCACCACCTTCTCCATCTGTGCTGCCACCTTTAAGGATCCATGGACTTGCACACCTGGATCCCTCCATGTGTCAATACTCCTGATGGTCCTGCCATTTATTGTCTCGCTCCCCCCTGCATTAGATCTACCAAAATGCATCACTTCACATTTATCTGGATCAAATTCCATCTGCCATTTCTCTGCCTAATTTTCCAGCCTATCAATATCCTGCTGTATTCTCTGACAATGTTCATCACTATCAGCAACTCCAGCAATCTTTGTGTCATCCACAAACTTTTTAATCAGACCAAGTACATCATCTTTAAAATCATTTATATATATCACCAGCAGCAGAGGTCCCAGTACAGAGCCCTGCGGAATATCACTCGTCACAGACCTCCAATCAGAAAAAGACTACTCCACTGCTACCCTCTGTCTTCTATGGCCAAGCCAGTTCACCTTTGATCCTGTGAGATTTAACCTTTTACACCAGCCTGCCATGAGGACCTTATCAAATGCTTTACTGAAATTCATGTAGATGACATCCACGGCTCTTCCCTCGTCAATCATTTTTGCCACCTCCTCAAAAAACTCAATTTGTGAGGCATAACCTCCCTTGTACAAAAACCATGTTATCTATTGCTAATGAGACTATTCTGTTCTAAATGTGTATAGGAAGGTATATTTTTCTGTCCCAATGTAGTTTATTAATTCCTTTGTTTGTTCTGGATCTTACATAGAAGATAACTGTACTCTTCCCCACAGGAAGAGGTCATTTGGCCCTTTGAGGCTGCTCCATCATTTATCATGGGTGATCATTGTCACTTTCTGCATATATAGAGCATAGAACAGTACAGCACAGTACAGGCCCTTCTGCCCTTGATGTTGTGCCGATACCAAGATCAAGCTATCCCACTCCCTATCATTCTGGTGTGCTCCATGTGCCTATCCAATAACTGCTTGAAAGTTCTTGAAGTATCCAACTCCACTATCACAGCAGGCAGTCCATTCCACACCCCAACCATTCTCTTAGTAAAGAACCTACCTTGGACATCCCTCCTATATCTCCCACCATGAACCTCATAATTATGCCCCCTTGTAACAGCTACATCCACCCAAGGAAATAGTTTCTGCACGTCCACTGTATCTATCCCCCTCATCATCTTATAAACCTCTATTAAGTCACTTTACATCCTCTTCTGCTCTAAAGAGAAAAGCCCCAACTCCCTTAACCTTTCCTCATAAGGCCTACCCTCCAAACCAGGCAGCATCCTGGTAAATCTCTGCACTCTCTCCAATGCTTCCACATCCTTCTTATAGTGAGGTGACCAGAACTGCACACAATATTCCAAATGTGGTCTCACCAAAATCCTGTACAGTTGCAGCATAACCCCACGGCTCTTAAACTCAAACCCCCGGGTAATAAACACTAACACACTATAAGCCTTCTCCATGGCTCTATCCACTTGAGTGGCAACCTTCAGAGATCTGTGGATATGAACCCCAAGATCTCTCTGTTCCTCCACATTCCTCAGAACCCTGCCATTGACCCTGTGATCCGCATTCAAGTTTGTCCTACTGAAATGAATCACCTCACACTTATCTGGGTTAAACTCCACCTGCCATTTTTCAGCCCAGCTCTGCATCCTATCAATGTCTCTTTGCAGCCTACAAGAGCCCTCCACCTCATCCACTACTCCACCAATCTTGGTGTCGTTTACTAAGCCACCCTTCAGCCCCTTCTTCCAAGTCATTGATAAAAATCACAAATAGCAGAGGACCCAGCACTGACCCCTGTGGTACACTGCTGGTAACTGGCCCCCAGTCTGAAAATTTTGTATAAAACCAGGATGATTTTCTTTGTCCTTTGGAGTGGTGTCTTGTGCTGAGAACCAACCCCTTGCTAGCAAGTAAAATAAAGATGGTTAAGTATCTTGTGTTGTGTATTTGTGTTAAAGTCAAACTCGGAAGTCAAAATTTCGACAATGGAGAGATTAAATAAAAAAGGGGATGAGTGTTATCCAGATAAGGAAACAACATAAATTGTTAAATCTCACAGGATCCAGGGTGAGGCAGCCAAATGGGTACAAAATTGACTTAATGACAGAAGACAAAGAGTGCTGGTAGAAGGTTGTTTTTCAAACTGAAGGTCTGTGACCAATGTGTGCCTCAGCGATCGGTGCTGGTTCCCTGTTATTTGTCATTTATATTAATGATTTGGATGATAATTTAGGAGGCATAATAGTTAAAAAGTTTGCAGATGACACCAAGATTGGTGGCATAGTGGACAGTGAAGAAGTTACATCTAGGATTGCAAAGGGATCTTTTAAGTGGGCTGAAGAATGGTAGATCAAACCAGGGAAGGACTTACTCAGTTAATGGTAGGATATTGGAGAGAAATATAGAACAAAGAAATCAAGGGGAACAGGTTCATAGCTCCTTGAAAGTGGAGTCACAAGTGGACAGGATGCTGAAGAAGGCATTCGGCACGTTTGGTTTCATTGGTCAGAAGATCGAATACAGGAGTTGGGACATCTTGTTGAAGTTGTACAAGACATTGGTAAGACTATACTTGGAATACTGTGTACAGTTCTGCTCAAAGAACAAAGAACAACCCAGCACGGGAAACAGGCCCTTCGGCCCAACGAGCCCGCGCTGCCGCATCTTCCCACACCTACCCTGCCCTGTGTGTATGTGAGTGGAACCCCTAATGTAGCCAGATTCAGGGGAGAATAGTGTCAATTTGGTACACCAATCAGCCTAAGAGCACATCTTTGGGGTGTGGGAGGAAACCGGAGCGCCCGGAGGAAACCCACGCAACCACAGGGAGAATGCGCAAACTCCCACAGACACAGGCCCAAATCCATGTATCTGCACAGCTAGCAGTGATAGTCACTGAGCTGTTGCGGCGCCCGTCTGCTGGTCCAGGATCAAGCACACACACCGACACAAAGTACTAGGCCACTCCCGGAACCTCCAAGAGCAGCCCAGCACGACCCACCGTGTGCATGCCCCTCATTTGACAATAAGGTGGACCGACACCTGTGGAATAAAAAGACAATATGTTAACATATAAAACTACATTTCCAGTGTCGTCCCGAGGCTCTGACCCTATTTAATACCCTCTATTATAACCCTCCATCCTTGCTTCGCTCATGTGTCTGTCTAAGTAAACCTTAAACAAGTCCAACGTGCCTGCCTCCACCACCCCACTCGGTAGCGCGTTCCATACCCCCGCGACCCTCTGTGTGAAAAACCTTCCTCTCATATCCAAATTATACCTCTCCCCCCTCAACCTTAGATCGTGACCTCTCGTAATTGTCCCCAATCTAGGGAAAGCCTTCCACTGTTTATCTATTCCCTTCAGTATTTTATATACCACTATCATATCACCCCTTAATCTCTGTCTTTCTAAGGAGAAGAGCCCCAGTTTCTCCAACCTTTCCTCATAACTCAGTCCTTCCATGCCAGGCAACATCCTGGTAAACCTCCTCTGCACCCTCTCCAGGGTCTCCACGTTCTTCCGGTAGTAAGGTGACCAGAACTGGACGCAGTACTCCAAATGCGGTCTAACCAACGTTCTGTACAACTGAAGCATTAGATGACAGCTCTTATACTCTGTACCCCTTCCTATAAAGGCTAGCATTCCATAAGCTTTCTTCACAACCTTCTCTACCTGTGTCGACACCTTCAGAGAGTTGTGCACCTGCACTCCCAGGTCCCTCTGTATCTCTATACTCTTAATCGGTCTACCTAACTCCTCCCTGCATTATTCCTTCCAAAATGCATCACCTCGCATTTGTCAGGATTAAATTCCATCTGCCCAATATACCAACCTATCTATATACTGCTGTGTCACCTGACAGTCTTCCTCAGTATCTGCCAATCCTACCATCTTGGTGTCATCTGCAAATTTGCTGATCACACCACGTACACCCTCTTCCAAGTCGTTTATATATACTACAAAGAGAGAGGTCCCAGTACTGAGCCCTGCAGCACACCACTGGTGACTGGCCTCTAGCCAGAAAAGGTCCCCTCGACAACTACCCTCTGCCTCCTATTGCCCAGCCAGTTTGCAATCCATCTAGCTACCTGCCCTTGTATCCCATGTGCCTTAACCTTTTCTACCAGCCTACCGTGAAGGACTTTGTCAAACGCCTTACTGAAATCCATATAGATGACATCAACGGCTCGCCCATCGTCAACCATTTTTGTCTCCTCCTCGAAGAATTCCACTAGATTCGTAAGGCAAAATCTCCCCCGAACAAAGCCATGTTGTGTATCCCTAATCAGATCACAATGCTCCAAATGCTCATACATCCTATCCCTAAGAATTTTTTCCAATAATTTTCCTACCACCGATGTCAAACTCACTGGTCCATCACCACCCTCTGTCTTCTATGATACAGCCAGTTACTTATCCAATCAGCCAAATTTTCCTCTATCCCACACATACTTACTTCCTTCATGAGCCTACCATGGGAAACCTTCTCAAATGCCTTACTGAAATCCATGTATACAACATCAACTGCTCTACCTTCGTCTACAGACTTAGTTACTTCCTCAAAGAATTCAATCAAATTTGTGAGGCAAGACTTACGCCTCACAAATCCATGCGGACTATCCTTAATTAAGCTGCATCTTTCCAAATGGTCATAAATCCTATCCCTCAGGACCTTTTCCATTAACTTATCAACCTCAGCTATTTATCATTTATATAGATGATCTGGAGGAGGGGGCTGAGTGTAGGGTGTCGAAATTTGCTGATGACACGAAGATGAGTGGAAAAGCAAATTGTGCAGAGGGTGTGGAAAGTCTGCAGAGGGATCTGGATAGGCTGAGTGAGTGGGCGAGGACCTGGCAGATGGAGTACAATGTTAGCAAGTGTGAGGTTATCCACTTTGGCAGGAATAATAGTAGGAGGGGTTACTATTTAAAGGGCGAAAAGCTGCGGCATGCTACGGTGCAGAGGGACCTGGGGGTCCTTGTGCATGAGTCGCAAAAACCCAGTCTGCAGGTGCAGCAGGTGATCAAGAAGGCAAATGGGATGCTGGCCTTTATAGCGAGGGGGATAGAATATAAAAGCAGGGAGGTCTTTTGCGACTGTACAGGGCACTGGTGAGGCCGCAGCTGGAGTGCTGGGTGCAGTTTCTCCTCATGTCTGCATGGGTTTCCTCCAGGTGCTCTAGTTTCCTCCCACAGTCCAAAGATGCGCAGGTTAGTTTGATTGGCTGTGCTAAATTGCCACTTAGTATCAAAGGAATGAGCAGGAAATTAGTGTGAGGTTATAGGAATAGAACATAGAACATAGAACATAGAACACTACAGCACAAACAGGCCCTTCGGCCCACAAGTTGCGCCGACCACATCACCTACCAACCTACAGACCTATCTATAAACCTCAATCTCATTAAACCCCATATACTCATCCAGAAGTCTTTTAAAAGACCCCAGCGAGTTCGCCTCCACCACCACTGACGGCAGCCGATTCCATTCACTCACCACCCTCTGAGTGAAAAACTTACCCCTAACATCACTTCTGAACCTCCCTCCCCGCACCTTAAATCTGTGTCCTCTCGTAGCGACCATTTCAAACCGGGGAAATAGCCTCTGAGAGTCCACCCTATCTATTCCTCTCAACATTTTGTAAACTTCTATCAGGTCGCCTCTCAACCTTCGTCTCTCCAGGGAAAAGAGTCCCAGCTCCCTCAACCTAACTTCATAAGGCATGCCTCCCAGTCCAGGCAACATCCTTGTAAATCTCCTCTGCACCCTTTCAATAGCTTCTACATCTTTCCTATAGTGAGGCGACCAGAACTGCGCACAATACTCCAAATGAGGCCTGACAAGGGTCTTATAAAGTTCCAGCATTACCTCCCGACTCCTAAACTCAATCCCTCGATTAATGAAGGCCAGTACACCATACGCCTTCTTGACCACCTCCTCCACCTGCGAGGCCGATTTAAGAGTCCTGTGGACCCGGACCCCAAGATCCTTCTGCTCCTCAACACTACTCAGACTTCTGCCCTTAATAGTGTACTCGTTCATCCCGTTGGTTCTGCCAAAATGGACGACAACACATTTATCCGCGTTGAAGTCCATCTGCCACTTCTCCGCCCAGTCCTGCATCCTATCTATGTCCTGCTGCAACTTTTGCCATCCTTCCAGATCATCCACAACACCACCGACCTTCGTGTCATCAGCGAACTTACTTACCCATCCCTCCACTTCCTCATCCAGGTCATTTATGAAAATGACAAACAACAAGGGTCCCAGAACAGATCCTTGAGGCACTCCGCTGGTGACTGACCTCCATTCAGAAAAAGCCCCATCCACAACCACTCTCTGCCTTCTGCAGGCAAGCCAGTTCTGGATCCACAAGGCCAAAGGCCCTTGGATCCCATGCCCTCTCACCTTCTCAAGAAGTCTTGCATGGGGGACCTTATCAAACGCCTTGCTGAAGTCCATGTACACTACGTCCACGGCACTTCCTTCGTCAATGTGTTCAGTCACATTATCGAAGAACTCAACTAGGCTTGTAAGGCACGACCTGCCCTTGACAAATCCATGCTGACTATTCCTGATCATGTCAAACCTCTCCAAATGTTCGTAAATCTTGTCCCTCAGAAGCCTCTCCATCAGCTTACCAACCACTGAGGTCAGACTCACCGGTCGGTAATTTCCTGGGCTATCTCTGTTCCCTTTCTTAAAAATAGGAACTACATCCGCAATCCTCCAATCCTCTGGAACCTCTCCCGTCTCCATTGACGACGCAAAGATCATCGCCAGGGGCTCTGCAATCTCTTCCCTCGCCTCCCACAGTATCCTGGGGTACATCCCATCTGGTCCCGGCGACTTATCTACCTTGATAGAATTCAAAAGTTCCAACACATCCTCCTCCTTAATATTCACGTACTCAATCCTTTCCATCTGCTGCAAATCCATAACAAAATCTCCCAGATCGGCTTCCACCGTGAATACTGAGGTCCCAAGTGAGATTGTGGTCAATACAGAGTTGTTA